>NC_089751.1:14807134-14834634 GCF_040412425.1 Macrobrachium rosenbergii
TCTGACCAGGAATACGATGAGATGATTCTTTTCATCAGGTTATTCCACCGTTTCCTGTGTCATATTTAAATCTGGGATTTCAAAAAAAAAAAATATAAATGCTGTAAAATCTGATATAATAAAAAAAATTAATTAAAAGCTACAATACATAAAGACAAGTCAAACACTAAATGCACATAAAACTTCAAAAGATCACTAAAATACACATAAAACTTACAAAAGATTCACTGAAAATAACATAAAAACACCAGTGACAACGAGCGAACCTGCCTCTACAAAAAACAGAACAGAACTGGAAACAGGAACAAAGGGAAGGAAGGGAAAAAAACATGAAAATATCACGATAAAAATAACTGGGTATAGCAGGAACCAGCAGTTTTTTTTAAATGTTTCCAGTACGAATGAATCAGTTTGGTTGTTACTATGGCCAATAATACTCAAGTTTTAATTTTTAACTTGCGTTTCACATACTTTGGAATGGTAGCTGACACCCCTAAAGGAGTTGATTTGCACTTTAAGCAGAAATCTAGTGTGTGTGTGTGTGTGTGTATGTATGTATGTATGTATGTATGTATGTATGTATGTATGTATATATATATATATATATATATATATATATATATATATATATATATATATATATATATATATATATATATATATATATATAGATATATATATATATATGTGTATGAGTGTGTGTGTGTGTGTTTTGTGTGTATTTTTGTATTACAAGTTAGCATTTACAGAGAAATCTTTTATTAAAATCATCACAGATAATGTTTTTTAAGCAGATTTTACCACTTGTCATTACTTATACTGTCTTTCTTTCTATATCAATATACCATGCACACAAATGCAGGAAAAACTCAACATGAGCGAGACAAGCGAACTTATTTACTCTCGCTTCTTTCTAAGAGTAGGTGACAGTAGGAATCTGCAGAGTCAGGAGATCGTATGTATAAAACCATATACATACTTCCATTTATACAAGCATACATTGCAACGTGTGCATGGAAACACACGGGAACTTACTCATCAGAAGTTTAGCTCAGCATACACGTTGCGTGATAAAGTTTTGAGGAAAAGAATGGTTATTGCATTTTCCCGACTTCATGACTCTGAATGCAACTGACACAGTTTAAAATGGCAGCATAATCACGCCATAGCCTGCTCTCAGTCTGCGCAGAGGATTTGCATAATGGGGATTTGCATAATAAAAAAGGGAACATTGGATTCGGAGGTCGAAGTCACACTTGATACTTTTCGTAACGTCTGTGAGACATTTTTTTTTCTAGAATACGACACAAGCGCTGAATGTGAGCAATTATAATTTAAGTGTATAATAAAAAGAAAAAACAAATATGGTAGAATGAAACCTATATGCACACTGTTTGTTTGATGATGGAAAACATTAGGGTTGATGCACGAGGTACTGTTTTTTAGAAACTTTGAGACTGAATAGCATTGAAATATGAACGACAGAATAAACTTAACATGTTCTAGATTTACAACATGTCGAAAGTCCCAGCTTCACTTAGAAAACCAAGAAAAACATTATCAGTGACCACCAAATAACGTTGTAGGAAAATTTCCATCTCTGCTACCAAGCCTTACTGAGAAAGTCAGTTGACGTCGAAAGCGTCTCTTTTGAGGACACAGAAATCAAACATTTCTGATTAACAGTTTGTTATTGAAATTCATTCCATTCTGACAACAAGCTTAGAAAGCTCTAGTCCCGTGAGGTCACGTGACAATATTCAGTTATTCTTTCCTTTTCTCCTTCCACACACACACGCACATGCAACATACACTTTCAAGACAAGAACACGCACTCATGCACGCATATTTTACTGAATTTAAGGGAATCTTTCCTAGGTAGTGACCCCCATGGGTTTTCGGGGGTCGTTATCTGGGACTCTTGTTTAGTAGGGGTCATTATTTTTATGATATTTACAGTCTTTTGTTTGTTTTTACGGTAATCCCCAACGGGCTTGTACTAAACACGCCGCAAAGATGGATACAGACCGGGTTAAAACCGTTGGGGGTCACTATCTAGGAAAGATCCATTTAAAGAGTTCCTTTCGTTACAAGAGTAACTGTTTGCTCGGAAAGCAGTCATTAATAAAAGAAAGTAGTCAAATGCACATTGAGAGTCCGTAAGCATCGTTAGGATATTTGGGTGTCTCATATTCTCTCGCTGAGCATCACCTTCTATTTCATTCGCTGCTTTTCCAAAATTCACCTTTGTGTTTCTGTGAATAAGACGCAAATATACGTGCTAAAATTTTCACGTTATGAAATTTAATCTGTTTACAAAAATTATTCACACCCGGACATAGTGTGTCGATCATTACCAACACAAGTTTTGGTCGTATGATTTTTAGAAAACAGGGTAATCGGGTAAAAGAAACTTCTCGTTTACCTGAGGAACGTTTAGTTATAGCTGAATGTTTCGAGATTAAATCGAAGAACATTTGTACTAATTTTTTAAAAGCAAAGCTCTTTTGCTGTTATGTTCCCAAGTAGAAGATTTCGTATTCTGGCTTAGGCATTTGAAGCCTTTTTGGTTTTTATTATCCCAAATCTTAACAAATACATAGGGAAAATTATCAAGTCTGTATGCCAAATATTCTAATGTGCATTTGACTACTTTCTTTGATTACTGACTGCATTCCGAGCAAACAGTTACTCGTGTGGCGGAAGGAAAACTTTAAATGGACCTTTCCTAGATAGTGACCCCCAACGGTTTTAACCCGATCCGTATCCATCTTTGCGGCGTGTTTAGTACAAGCCCGTTGGGGATTACCGTAAAAACCAACAAAAGACTCTAAATATCATAAAAATAATGACTCCCAAGAAATATTAGTCCTAGATAACGACCCCCGAAAACCCATGGGGGTCGCTATCTAGGAAAGATTCATTTAAATTCAGTAAAATATGCGTGCATGAGTGCGTGTTCTTGTCTTGCAAGTGTATGTTGCATGTGCGTATGTGTGTGTGTGTGGAAGGAGGAAAGGAAAGGATAACTGAATATTGTCACGTGACCTCACGGGACTAGAGCTTTCTAAGCTGTTGTCAGAATGGAATGAATTTCAATAACAAATTGTTAATCGGAAATGTACGATGGAATTTGTAGAGCAAAAGCCTAATTCTCTCGAGATCAGAATTAATTCCTCTGTAATTAAGAAGAAACAAAATAAACATCTCTGCTTGGCTGTTATGCTTGTGCATGTGATTTTGCTAGAAGATGGCTTCCCCTAGAGTAGTGGTTCCGAGCCTTCTTTTGGCCATGCCCCACCTAATCACCTCTCTAAAATCCTGATGCCCCCTGCGTTGATATATAATTCTTATTATTCAAAAAAGTGGAATCCTATTCACGGGAGGAAGCCTAAAAGGCCTCTAACATGGTTTAAACATTCTCAAATTGCCCCCCTTAAAAATCGAATTACCCGCCCCTGGCGCTCCACGTTCTAGGAGATTTCGATAGCTCAATTCAGTGAAAACTATTCATTTTGTGGTTTAAAATTAATACTGAAAAATTTCATGTCTAAAATTCATACAAATTACAGTTTAAAACATCGACTAGGTTAATAAATTCCAAAGTCCATAATTAGATAGATGAAATAATCTACCGTATAGTCAAAACTGGGTTAGTCATATTAACAAAAATAACGGTACTCAAAGACACAAATCTAAATACTTTTGAGTTCAGATAACTAGCTTACGTTATCTTGAAACTTTATGGAAAAATTGAAAAAAAAACTGTATATTTGTAACTCTTTTCAGTAGCACAATTTATCTCTACGAAGTCACCAATGATGTGTGAAACCCAAAGTCGATGCATTTGAAAGTGTGATGAATATGTTATTTTTTTAACTGAATATTATAAAAGGCAGCATCACGGGTGATCTCTAGAACTCTTTCAGTCTTTTAAGCATCTCAGGTGATATGGAGCCAATCATAATTTTGGTACTGCTCAGTATCTGGTTCTGAGAGTTTATTTACATATCAGAATAAGCACAATAACAATTCTCTCTTTAGTATCTGATGATGGGGAAACTCTTCGCCAACCCTGATAAAAAACTATGCCTTCAAAAACTCATTCTCATTCGTCTTGTACATCCTATACTGAAATATACATATTTCTTTTCGTTTTGAAGACTTGCGACAGGTGTGTAGACCATTGGGTTTGCAAGTTTTACGTCGCATATCCACACGCAGAAGAGACATGGTGAAGTGTCGAGAAATTATTTTAATCTGGGTTAATTTTCCAATAAACCCTACGATTTTCTTAAAAAATCCATCGCTAATCTGGTGGTACATATCTGAATTTGAAGCTTTCATTAATCGAGTCCAGTATACGAGTATTTTTTAACAAACTTCAAAACAACTTATTCCAAAGGATATCTTTGATGTTTTTATTTCCTGGTTTTAGCCACCGGATGGTGATTGATGAAAATGAAATTCAGATTTTAATACACTGTTTTTGATGTCTGGCATGACGCCGTGATGGAGAACTGAGAGTGCAAGCGAATGATCTTTTTTTTTTGTTTATGTCTTCTTTTGCACGTGTACTTTCATGAAATTTTGCCATAACAAGTAAGAATTGTTGATCTTTTCTGAATTTTTATGAGGTTTCATTCATGAATAGGTTTCACCTTCTAAATAATAATAAAAATGGTTGGCGATTCGACTGAAACCTTTGTTACAATAGTAACACATCTGAAGATTATGAAAAAAGTCTTTATTCATTAAAATTCTCCTACATGACAAGAAAAGTGAGGGGGTTTAAATTCGAAAAAAAAAAAAAATACAGTAACGCGTAATGATCTTGGCAGTCCCAGTTTGCCAAAGACTTCTATTGTACCCTTAAGAAAAGAGAATAGATGTAAATGTAAGAGAGTACCGCAAGAAAATTAATGTAAGAGAGAGAGAGAGAGAGAGAGAGAGAGAGAGAGAGAGAGAGAGAGAGAGAGAGAGAGAGAGAGAGAGAGAGATGGAAATATTAAAGTTCACACCCTAAGTCTTAATAATAACATAAATGATACATTACATCACATTTACTTTCATTTCGTGCCAATGATACATACATAAATGAAATCAATAATATATATATATGTGTATGTATATATATATATATATATATATATATATATATATATATATATATATATATATATATATATATATATATATATATATATATATATTCGTTGTTCACGGAAAGTCTTTGATTACATTTATCCATCAGGCCAAAATGGGTTTGTTATACTGATCAGTGAATATAGTAAATGCCTACTGATCGATTATAGTTGGTGGCAAAAAAATGTGAGAAAGAGCATCTGGAAAAAGGAGCCTTATCACCAATTTATTCACTTCATGACATCGGTGTTAGGGTAGCCCTCAAAAATATCTCTAGAATAATTATGGATAAAAAGATAACGAGGAATCATCTGTCAAAAGGAGGGATGGGTCTATTACATGAGAGGAAGAGAAACCGCTGACCGGAATTATTCTTTTGAGACCAAGAGCAAGAGATAAGAAGGGGGATGATCTGACTGACATATACGGAGCCGAAGACGTGAAGACGTACCATAATCGAATCAACGTCTTTGGAGTGAAATCAGTGATAATAAACCTAAGAGTCGGAAAGCGCCGGCTGTGAGATATTTTTAATTGAAGAAGAAATCACACCTCATATGCTAAATTGGCTGACTAGCAGAATACAGAGTTGGGAAATAAGGCCTGATGATTGGCAATGGCAATTCACTGGCAATGAAATCAAAGGAAGGTTCCTTGACTGACTGGTAATTGAAGACATTGCACTTACATCGGTTGTGATGAAAATATTCAATATGATCTTTCACAATATTCAGGTGAAAGAAAATGATAACTTACTTAGATACAGACAACCTTGTTCTAGAAAGGGTACGACTTGCACAGATCAGATATCTATATTAAGACATGTGCAACAATGTTACGGGATTTACGGAATTTGTAAATGAAATCACAGAAAGGACACACGTGCCTGGCGTTCATTTGCATCGCTCAAAGTTGGGGGCTACGGTGAGGAAATAATCCTTTAATTCGAAGGATACATGGCGTGATTTTTTTTTATTTAAATGAATGAAACTCGAACTATATCAACGCTTAGTAACCATTACTGCTTTCTCTCTCTCTCTCTCTCTCGGTAAGTTTTCAAGGCTCCAAAATGAACAATAGCTTCACCCCCTCCTCTCTCGACGAGAATTCAGTTCGATTCTTTGCCACGACGAGTTACATTCACATACAAGTCAGCACCTGATGCCTTATTTGCTGAATGATCCAGACGCCATGCCTTACCGCTCCCTTTGTGCCACTCGCAATAGCCAGTCTGCTGAATTCCAAGGCCAGATTAACATCAAAGGCTACTGATACTCTGTATATTTCCTCCCTGCTCGGTTTCACGACTCCAGCTTCCTAATTGCATGCATTCTCCCCTGAGGTAACTGAATGAAATTATTTCATGATATAAAGGGTGGCTATTTATCGAGGTTGCTGTGGGGCAAGAGATCTTTCTCAGGGGATAATGAAAGTTTTACTTCTTATGAAAGACGAGGCGTTGTCATTTTTACCTATTCCTTATCAGCCGGGTGAACTTGGGAGTTTTCGTCTGTTCTGCCTATGAAGTTGACCATGGAAGTAAAGGCAAAGACCAGGTTTCCCTTTGTATTCACTTATGAGAATACATCTGAGAAACGTGACCTAGTTCTTGTTTGTTAAGATAACTGAGGGAATTAATCAGTCAAATGATAAACGAAAGACGTAAAGTATTATCACAGACGTGAAAAAGGCAGCATCGATTTCCACGGAGACAGCCGATTTGAAAATGACCTAAATTTGTTATCACAAAACTTTTTGTTTTAGATCTACGAAAAATAATTCGAAGATACTTCGAGTGAGGCCTGGAGTTGTATAAAAATTATGCTGGTTGTTATTCCCAGGGTTGTTACCCAAATGTATCTAAAATCTTGTGAAATAAGCAGCGAAGTGATTTAGTAAGCTTTCACAAACGGAAGGTCCATATGCACAAACGAAAACAAATGTAAATGAGGGGGAAGTTTAAGTATATATATAATATATATATATGTATATATACATACATACATACATATATATATATAATGTATATGTGAATATATATAAGTATATATATATACACACACACGTGTGTATATATATATATATATATATATATATATATATATATATATATATATATATATATATATATATATATATATATATATATATATATATATACACACACACATATATATATATATATATATATATATATATATATATATATATATATAAAGATGACTGAATTTATCATAAAGCAAGGAAATTCAAACCTCTGACTCTGGAAGGCAATGATAAGAAATCTCTATTGCTGCCGAGATTCGAGAACACCCGCAAAATGGTAAGCGCCTTACAAGAGGTACAGAAATGTAAATGGCGACATAAATACTGCCACTAATTAAGAAGAGATTTTATAAATGAAGGAATTAACAATTAACTGACCAGAAAAGACTATCAAGGTGATATAAATATATAAAAGAATAAATAAATATAATACGGTATATATAATGTGTATATATACTCGTATACATACGTGTATATATATATAGCCTAAATTTCATTATTAATTCCTCACATTTTTCCAATTAATCTTCTGTCAGCGGCCTTTCTTTCTATTTCGGTATATACATATAATCTGTCAAATGTATAACAGCGTCATTTTATCCCGCCGACTCAGATTAAAGATCTTCAAAATATGAACTAACATGAAATTAACCTGCGCTAGATTTGGAACGTGTTAAAAGTGTCAGCTTCACTTAAAAAAAGAAGAAGAAGAAGAAGAAGAAGAAGAAAAATCTGATCAGGGACCACGAGAGAACGTTTCAGGGAAATATCCATCTCTGCTACGCAGCCCTTCCGAGAAAGTCGTTTGACGGTGAAATCGTCCTTCCAAAGGACAAGGAAATCAAACGCTGGTGTCTCATATCTTCTCCCCGAGCATCGCCTTCCGTTTCATTCTCCACTTTTCTACATTTCTCTTTTGTGTTTCTGTGAGCAGGATGTGATCGTTCGTGCTGAAAGTTTCATGTGTTATAAATTCTAAATCTCTCTACAAAAATGAGTAGAACAAGTTGTGCTCATATGATCTTCATAAATCACGGTAATCATGACAATGAAGTTACTCGTTTTTCAAAAAAACTTTGATTTTTTTTATATATAAAAATGAGCCCAGTAAACAGATTTCGTACCCTTGCTTGGGAACTGTAAACTTTTTGAATTTTAGTACCACAAATTCTAAGAAATGTATAGGAAAAGCCAGGACCCACTTAGAGTGGGTCCTGGGAAAAGCTATTAATTCTGCGTGGCAAATATTCTAATGATGTTTACGGATTGTCAACGTCCATTTTATGACCATTTCTTTTTATTGACGACTACGTTCCGAGCAAAGTCACTTATTAAAAAAAAAGAAAGAAGCAAACAGTTCGTACGTGAGTGCATGCTCTTGTCGTACAAGTGTATGTAGTGACGGGAAGAGAAAGAGATAAAAAAAAATTGGATGTTGTCATAAGACCTCACGGGACTTAAGCTTCCTTAAATATTATCAGAAGTGAAAAGAATCCCAATAATCAACTATTAGTCGGAAACGCACATTGGAACTGGAAGAGCAAAAGCCTATTCTCTCGAGACTGAAATCAATTCCTCTGTAATTAAGAAGAACCAGAATAAAAGTCTCTGCTTGTCTGCAATTCCTGTGCATGTGACTCTTTGAAAGATTAATTCAGTGGGAAACTACTCATTGTGTTCTAAAGTGAAGAAACATTTGAATAAAAGAAATATTTGAAAAGATTTATTTTTTTTTCACAAAGTTCCTTTTTATAGAAATCGCAGTTTCAAGCATCGACTAAGGAGATAAATTTCAAAGTCCATAACCAGATGGATGAAATAATTAGCCATACTCAAAACTTGATTAGTCAACCTTAAAAATAAGGGTACTAAAATACAAGTAATTGTAAACTTTCGAGTATATAACTTTCGTTATGTATTCGAAGAAAGATGTAAAAAAATTTTTCTATATCTTGAAATTTACTGGAATAATGAAAAAAAAAATGGTTATGGCAGCCTTTTTAGGAGGCACAATTTGTCTATGCGAAGTTATAGATGATCTACGAAAATCAGAGTCGTTGGGTTTGAAAATCCGATGACAATATTATTTGGCTGCCTACCATAAAAGGCAGCATAATAAGTGATCCGATGAATTCTGTGAGTCTTTGAAACGTTTCAGGTGATGTGGAACCCTCTAATTATTTTGGTGGTGTCCGGTAACTACTTCTGGGAGAGGTTTCGATTATAGCCTAGCCTAAAGTCTGCAAGTATATTTGCACTTCTGATTACTATGACATAAGGATAGAGACATAGATTAATCAAAATATCCATGGTGCCACAATAAAACATTGTGAATGAAGTCTGATGCTAACTAAAAAATAGTGAAGAGTAATTGTTTATTGTATATACATATATCAAAAGCATTCTAAATCCTATTAAATATATTGAATCAGGGTTTGTCTAATCATAATCAACCTTTGTTAGTAAATCACACAGAAAATAGATAGATGACAGACACACCAACTTCAACCTAAAGAGATAGAGTTTGCATTCAGCTGAAAATCCTCGTGAAGAAGCTAACAGTTTAACCCTTTGAAATAAGAACCACAATTCTGACACCGAACTGCTGGAAATAATCTAAGCCTTATTTTCGTGGTCTAAGCTAAACTCCTTCATCTTTAGATTTAGTGCGTTTATTGTTCTCTCCCTATTATCTAACTATGGGGAAACTGTCGGCCACTCCTAATAAAAAATACCGTTTCCAAAAACTCCGTACTATTCATTATGTATCACTTATACTAAGATTCGCATACTTCTTTTCATTTCGAACATTTGTCACTGGTGTATGGACTTGTGAGTTTGCAAGTTTTAGTTCTAATATGAACATCAGAAGAAACATAGAGAAATGTCGAGAAAATAATTTTATCTGGGTTATTTTTTCAGTAAAAGCTAAACTCATCTGGAAAAATTCAAGCCAGTTTACTCATACATATCTGAATTTATCGCTTTCAGTTGTCAAGTCCAGCAACCGACTATTTTCAACAACCATCACAACAATTTACTCCAAAGGATACCTTTGATGTCAGGGTGGTATGGTTTTTATTTTATGGTTTTACCAACCCGATGCTAATCGATGAAAATGAAATTCAGATTTTAGTACGACTGTTTTTGATGTCTGGTATGACGCCGTGATGGAGAGCTGTGGCTGCAAGTGAATGTTATTATTTATTTATTTTTTTTTTTGCAAGAGAGACCGAGGGAGGGATAGAAAACGTTCTCTATGAATATCATATCATGTTTTGAACTTATTTTGTATTTTCCTTTCACGAAATTTGACCTAATTTTCCTGCTTCCAGAGTTTATGCGAGATTCCTTTCATGATCATTATTCATTTTTCCATGATGCGTAACGAATTCTTAAAAATCGTAGCGCCACATTTCAACGAAAAATGGCTGGCAATTCCACTGAAACCCAATACTAAATAATGTCTAAAGATCATAATGAAGAAAATATTTTGTCATTAAAATTCTCCTACATGGAAAGTAAATCAAAGGGTTTTCTGAATGCGCGAAATAGGCGTCGACTATAATGTTTGTAAAGAATTCTTTGTAATGAAGTAAGTCTTTGAAATGACCTTATATGAATTTATTTTATCTCTAACACATGGAGAACGCCAAAATGAGAAACAATGGGGATTTTGTTATCTATATATGCTAACAAAAATCTCAAAACAGACGATAGAATAGACAAAGATATAAAAAGAGTAGGTAGATTCAAGTTCATGTTTTCTTTTTAAAGGTAACTAAACCATCATAATTTCTTTATAGCTATAACATCCAAAGGTCACTTGCACTCTGAAGCTCTCAGCTTTCAAATAATTTCAAGAATCGTGAAGCCAGAAAATGCTTTATTCGTAGAGCGCAATTAAGTAAAGCGACCCAATAACCTAAAATGACAGGGTTGACAGACGATATCTCCCACCAATCTTACCTCTCTCTCTCTCTCTCTCTCTCTCTCTCTCTCTCTCTCTCTCTCTCTCTCTCTCTCTCTCTCTCTCTCTCTCTCTCTCTCTCTCTCAGAGGGCCTAACAGATGTCAATTTAAGAGGACAGTGAGACGGAGGAGGTTATCAGAGATTACTGCCTAATTTGACCGCTATGGGTCAGTGACTTTACGAGTGAGGAATTACCCCAATCATTCGTGTGCACACACGTACGAATATATATATATATATATATATATATATATATATATATATATATATATATATATACATACATACATATATATATACATACATATATACATATATATATATATTTACTATATAATATATATATATATATATATATATATATATATATATATAGTTTACTATATATATGCATACATTGTATTTAATATATCAATATGTATATATATATATATATATATATATATATATATATATATATGAAAATCTATCTATCTATCTATCTACCTATCTATCTATCTATTGTCACGAACCACTCCCTGGTTCATCAGGCTCTCAAATAAATGAGGACCGGAACTGGCGAGACCAGGGAGTCCAAAAGCAAAACAAGGACAAGGAAGAGCGAGTAAAATAAATTAATAAAATAACCTTAAACCTATTAATTATCTCTAAGTCCATTTACATATTTACAATTGAGTTACGGTTCCAGCCAAAAGCATAATAAAAATTATTACAGAAGCAGCAGCAGTTGACAATGAAATAATAAAGCGACACCATTACATTGCCAGGGCCATAAACCTGCCCAACACCAGAGCCATACACTTGCGCATCCTCATCTTGTCATGACAAGAAAATATCCTGAGCCATACACCTGCTCATCAGCATCAACAACAATGACACAAATAAACACCTGAGCCATACACTTGCTTATCAATATCAACGATAATGACGAATAAACACCTGAGCAATGCATTTACTCATCAACATCTATAAACATGGAGACAACCAAAGACCAATAGCAATAAACAATTAATCAGTAATAAAATAAACTGTAGCCTTCACACACACACATTTACAACACCCTCAGTTGTCACAAGGATGAATCCTCCTGTGATGATTACGGTTTAACCATCTTTCATCCTTGAACCGCAGACTACATAAAAGTAACATGCAGCAACTCCATACTGAAGGACATCAACCTCGACCTACAGGACGATCTCCTCCTCGACCTGCAGCGACCAACAGGTAACCACCACCTGTCGCTGTTGAGTCCTCAACTGCCAACCTCAAACTCAACCTGCAGGATGATCACCTTCTTGACCTGCAGTGGCCAGCAGGTAGCCATCACCCGTTGCTGTCGAGATGTTAATCTGCTGTTTGGCTAACCTTAACTAACTCTGCAAAAGTGCGGGCGGCAAACGTCACCTTGCACCGGCAAAACAAAAACACAGAAGGGAAAGTAAAACAAACAAGCCACACAAGGCTGTTACAAAACTGAACAACAGAAATATACTGTATATTATATATATATATATATATATATATATATATATATATATATATATATATATATATATATATATATATATATATATATATATATATATAATTAACTTTATCACTTACGCAATTGTTCTGTGCACTAATACAATTACTGACAGGACCTCATTGCTACTGGATAGTATCTAGCTAAGATATTTATTCAGGAAAAGTTACAAAAGTTACAAGCTTTCTAAGGCTAACAATAAGGACTGTTAGTCCTAGAAAGCTTGTAACTTTTGTAACTTTTCCTGAATATATATCTCCGCTAGATACCATCCAGTTTTAAGGAGGTCCTGTCAGTAATATATATATACTGCATATATATATATATATATATATATATATATATATATATATATATATATATATATATATATATATATATATATATATTATATATTCAGCCAAGGCCACAGGAAAAATAAAAAGAATGCCAAGCGCTTTCGTGTTATTTCAAGACATTTTCGAGGTACAAATAACACAAAAAGCGCTCTGTACTCCTTTTATTTTGCCTGTGGCCTTGGCTGAATATATTGTCACGCGCTATTTAGTGACATATATATATATATATATATATATATATATATATATATATATATATATATATATATATATATATATATATATATATATATATATATATATATATATATATATACTGTATATATATGTGTCCTGTAGATCAAGTTAGAATATTTACATTTTCATTTTACGGATAACATATGAAAAGTTTATCAATTTGTATATTTATTTAGATTTACTTCTGATGATATACACTATGGGCCTAAACATTATGCCTCATCTGTTCTCGTTTAGAATGGAATTTAGGCCAAAGACCAAGAGCTGGCACCTATGAGGTCATTCAGCGCTGAAAGAGGAATTAACAGTAAGAAGGTCTGAAGTGTATAACAGGATGAAAACCTCGCAGTTGCACCATGGAATAATTGTTAGAGGGTGAAATTCAGATGGGAGAAAGAGAATATGAACGGAGGTACAGTAAAAGGAATGAAAGAGGTTGCAGCTAGGGCCGGAAGAGACGCTGCAAAGACCCTAAGTAGTGCCTACAGTGCACCACGTGAGGTGCGCTGACGGCACCACCCCGAAAACCATTATATGGCTTCAATAAATCGGTTTTTACTATCAATGAACATTATATTATCTATGGGACATCACTATACTGTGGCCGGAAACTGATAAGTAAAAATACACAATTATGAATGTGAGGAAGGCTGTATTTATCAAAATAGAAAATGATTGAAAATGGGAATTTTTGACCGTTACCACGGCGGTCCTCTTCAGCCAACTGAAAAAAAGAAAAAAGAATGAGTGCATTTTTATTCAGTTGGCTTAAGAGGACCGTCGTGCAAACGCTCGAAAGGTCCCATTTCTGTCGTTTTCATACTTTTGACTGCCCGGGAAATCTCTCAAAGACAACTGGTAAATTCTCTCTCTCTCTCTCTCTCTCTCTCTCTCTCTCTTCCCCATTCCTATTAAGATAGTTGCTTCAGTTAAATTGGCCAGCATTTTTGACATTTTATATTTCATCACTTCTCACCCCCACTTCCTACTGGGGCTGAACTTGGGCTTGAAGGGCATCGGAAGTGTCTCTATTCATTCCAATGATCTCGAAAACTATGGATTAGACTTTAATACCTGTCTTTTTGACATTTTACTTTTCACCCCTTCTTTCACCACACCCCTTCCTATCGGTGCTGAACTTGGACTTAAAGGGCATCGGGAGTTTCACTATTTATCTCAGCATCCTCAAAAACTATGGATTAAACACTAATATCTGTAGTTACCACCTTCCCATCCCTTCCCACCCCCCTTCCTATCGGGGCTGACCTTGGACTTAAAGGGCATCAGGAGTGTCACTATTCATCTCAGCAACCTTGAAAACTATGGATTAGACACTAATATCTGTCTTTTTCTGTAATTTTTACATTTCATCCCCCTCCCACTCCCCCTTTGGTACCAGTGATGTCTTACCCCAACACTGTTCTTTCTCAGATGGTAAGTCACATGTATACTAAGTTTGGTTGCAATTGCTCAATGCATTTCAGAGTGTATGTGGAACATACACACACACACATATGAATTATATACATACATACATATATATATTTATATATATATATATATATATATATATATATATATATATATATATATATATATATATATATATATATATATATATAAAGATAAATTCAGCCTTGCTCATATACATAATTGTGGATTTTTACTTATGAAGACAATATATCAATCAGAAAAACAAGAAGAAATATGCAACGATACGTAAAGTGTTTTGAAGAAACTGATTTCCTTTGAAAGGATACTTGTGGTGGAGTTTCAGCTACAGTAACTTCTTCCAGGTATTCGACAGCTTCCAGCCTTTACATTGGTATTTACTTATAAGCCAACTTTCTCGTTTTTCCACTTACCCAGTCAAATTTTGGAAGTGTTTGGAAATGAGATAGGCATAAACTGCATCTTCATATTTTTTTTAAAGCCCTGTTATTTTTACAACAGAGCTCGAATACAAAACTACTACTTTCCCCGCCCCCCATGGTACAATATTTCAAATATTATTAGGCAATCTAATCCTGATCTGCCGATAGCATATGACTAAAGTTACTTTGTAGAATAATTTTGACAAAGCCAAGTTAATTAATGCAGTATCTGTTTTCTCATCAGTAATGTAGTATATATAATCCTTCAAACGTGTGTTACCTTTTGTGGTAGCCCTTTCAAAACCCGTCTGAAAATGTTCAGTGGAAAGATTCATTGATTCGATTCGCTATGACTTTCGTGACTACTTTGTAATCAACATGTAGCAAGTAACTTTAAATACATTTTAAGAGGTAACTTGAAGACTTATGTGTTGATACTTTTACATAAAATATATAATGTATAAATTGCTTTCGATAAAGATTACAAATAACTTTGTTTTTGATTTGTGCTTTTTTTAATTTCAGGGGTTTTGTTACTCTTCATGAATATTTTGAGGTAATACGTTTCGGATTTAATTTATTTCTTTTGTTAAGGTATCATTCTCACCTTTTCCATTAACTTTGCTTATTCATTTCGAAATGCCTTCTTGTAATCTCGTCACGTTCACACTTTTTATATATCTTTAAATAATATTCAGAAACATAATTTCTAACTATCTTGGAGTCTGACAAGCAATAGCTTTGATAAATTTGAGTTGAAAAACAGAAAATTTGCCTTCACTGCAACTCTCGTCCTCACTTTAATCCGTTAAAACATTACGTCGTCAGTCTCCCCTATTCTGATGGTAAGATCACATATCACCTCCACTTTTGGAGAACTTTGATCATGGGATACATAAAGATTTCGTAAGTGACATTTAAAAAGAAGAATTAAATTTAATAGGATAAGAAATTGTTTCTCAGTATATTCTAAATAAGTTCTACCCTCGATGTTGCGCTCTTGCATAAACACACGTCTCTTTAGTTGTATTTCACAGAAACCAACATTCTGTTTGCTTGTTTAAGCAAATGTAATCCAATAAGCTTCAATGCTGTAAAGTCTCAGTAAGTGAAAACCATTCGAAGACGAAATGGGAGCAAATCCTTTTTAATTCCCGGTCTTAAGTAGCTTTCCATCTCTTTTATGTTTATTTAATCTTTTTGCTGACTCTCCTGAATTCAACGTATCGGTTTTATTTTCTATTCCTTCACATTCATATATTTATCACCCTTTCCTATAATTTTTCACTCTCTGCAGGCTGATATTCCTTTGAAGCCCTCTTGCGTTTAGAGTCTGTTGACTCTGTCCATTCGGGTTTTTGGCTAAAGAAAGAAAAATTAATATTTACATTGGGTTTTCCCGTGCCATGAATTCATATTCCGGTTCACTTACTTCACCCAGATCCTTCCTGGTTCCTCGTCTGCCAAGTTTTTCATTGAATTCCTCTTGCAGCTTCTTGCTCTTTGATACATCCGGGCTCGCATCCGGCATAATTCCAGGGTCACCGACCTCTCGGAAAATGCCGTCAGTTCAGTGGATTTCAGCCCTTCAGGTGGTGCTTGAGTTTCACACACGGCGCTCCCGTCGTCGTTTATCAGAATGATTATGTTTCATCCAGTTCATTATCAGATCATTCAATGATCTGATTTTCGGTTTTACCATCGTAGATAACCCGGCAGATCTTGTGTATACTTGGGCCACCTTTGTGCCTCATCTCTATTCCGTGAATATCACCGTCTTTTGATTGCTCTTTTGTTTCCTTCATTTTCTTTTTCTGTTTCATGCTCCCTTTTTTGAAATTAGGGAGATCATTTTGTTTCTGAATGTCAAACTTCGCTCTCATTTCCGTAGAGCAACCTTTACCATAGCTCCACGCGTGAAGCATACATGCTTTTGTTTCTAATACACGATTGACAGATTATGTCCAGTACGGTGGTAGTGCCGTCAGTGCAACTCACGCGCGGTGCACTGTAGGCATTACTTGAGGGTCTTTGCAGCGTCCCTTCGGCCCCTAGCTGCAACCCCATTCATTCCTTTTACTGTACCTCAGTCCATATTCTCCTTCTTCCATCTGATTTTCCACCCTCTCTAACAACTGTTTCACAGTGCAACTGCGAGATTTTCTTCTTGCTACATTTTTCAAACCTTCTTACTGTCAATTTCCTTTGCAGCGCTGAATGACCTCATAGGTCCCAGCGCTTGGCCTGTGGCCTAAATTCTATATTTCGACAGATTATGACCTAGTGCATAAACGCAAGAAAGGATATTTTCTCCTTTTTTAATTTTTACTACTCTGATTTCATGTGATAGCTGGATATTTACTTCAATTGCACATAATGACATCGTTTTCCACCTTGAATTGAGCACTGCGAACTGACGCCTAAGAGCATCTCTTTTAATAACTTTCAGTTGTCCCGCAAAACATTACTGAAGGTACTGTCACTGAATTTCGCTGTTCCCTTTTCCTTGATATCCTAATCCCCCTCCCATTTGGCTTATCTATTTTCATCAAATAAAATAACAATTGACCCACCAACTCCATCGACACGTAAAGAGGGGTAGAAAAACCCAATAGCGACAGCTCCTTATTTTCTAAATTTTTCGTTTTACTAATTATCAAATGGCGGTCATAATGTCTAAGAAACAGGCACTGCTAACGGAACGCCTCATGGCTTATCAATTTTTTCCGCCCAAGTGCTATATGCGCCTTTAGTAATTGATCTTGCGCTAATATAAAAAATGTTACGACACTAACTGTTCACTACATCACATTCACATACTTAGAACAATTGCAAAGTCCACATTTTCTATTAAAGAGGAAACAGTTTATTGTGCAAAATGCAGTCCAAAAACAGGTAACCCGGACGCGGTACGCGTTTAGGGGAAAGTCCTCTATAATGAATGGCAGTGGCTGTGGTATTATACCTTTTCCTCCCTAGTGATTACTAGACAAACGTCATTCATCAGGGCTGACACGGTACTCAGGTAGTATTACAAAACATAAATGCTTACAAATATCTACAAAGTGGAATTACAATATATTACGTAGAGATTACTCATTGAAAGATTCCACTGCAAGATTTGTCTTACATATTACAAAGTATGCAACTTTTATATATACTGTACATTACAAAAATAATTTGAATTTTACTACTATAAAAAATATACATTTTATCGGGTTTCTGTCAAGGAACACAAAACACACACACAAAGAATGAATAACGAGAACGGCAACACCAGCTCGTTAACACAAGCTTCGCCTTTTCTCTTTTCTCATTATACAACATTCATATTGGTGTATTTCCTAAATGATATGTAGTATGTCCCTAACGAACACACGAACAACGTAACCCTCAGAGGTGGCTCTGGGTTCAATATTCTTAGCATCCGTTTAATCCAACGAGAGTTTGTTTCTTTTTATCGCTTAGAGAGGATTTTGACAATTTTCTCATATGGTTTTTATGGTTTTCTTCATTACTGCAAGGGCAGAATCCTCTCATTATTAGATAAGGAAGAAATTTGGTGCTTTTCGGTGGGAAGACCAACGAAAAAGCTTTAATTAGTGGAAATAAAAGAAGCCAGCAAATGATTTGTTCGCTGAACAAAGGGCACAGGAGATCTGAGATTTTTTCAACATCTCATGAAGTCAAAAAACAGCAAAAACCCAATCAAAAGGGTAGGCGGAGCTGCTTCGTGCGCTCGAGACTCAAAAATAGATGAGAAAAGAAACGTTGCTGTTATAACGGACTTGCGAAAATCTAGGACGAACGTGAATTACGCGGACGAGAGAGAGAGAGAGAGAGAGAGAGAGAGAGAGAGAGAGAGAGAGAGAGAGAGAGAGTATACAATTTAGGCCGAAGGCCAAACGCTGGGACCTATGAAACAGCTGTTAGAAGGGGGTGGAAAGTAAGATGGAAGAAAGAATATGAATGGAGGTATAGTAAAAGGAATGAAAGGGGTTGCAGCTAGCGGCCGGAGGGACACTGCAAAGAACCTTAAGTCATGCATACAGTGTACCGCGAGTGAGGTGACGGCAAAAACCCTCTTCTGGTGTTCCAGGGGACGTAGGAAAGCATAGCTCAAGGTCAACCGAACTCCATCGCTTTAGTACTACGTAACACCCATTCCTGAAGCGACCATGCTCAAGGACGAAACTGAATCATCTGGCGTTGGCCGTTCTTACATTTGAAAAATGGATGGACACATTTTTTGTACTGTTCCACGGAGCGGTATCCGATAGTCGGAGACTTAGCGGACGTTCATCAGTTCTGGTCAAATAAGGAGGTATCGAGTTTTAGCGAATTATTATTATTACGAGATTGTTGGCGCACTATGCGCGCTGGAACCTGGCGTTGCTGTCTCCCCTACCCTCCCGATCCCATACTTACACCGCCCCCACGCGGGGCGGACAAACAGGTTGGCAAGGGAGGGTAAATGTCTCCCCCTATCCTCCCATTCCCCTACCTACCCAGCCCCCACCCAGTTTGCAGGAGGAGGGTGGCTGTGTCACGTCTTCCCTGCTGTCACAGGGGCGAAGACAAAGAAGATCCACACGGATTTTATTATTATTATTATTATTATTATTATTATTATTATTATTATTATTATTACTGCTATTGCTTTTTCTAAGGACGCTTTTCATTTCGGCAATTTTATCATTAGCTTCACTAACTGTTGCACGAAAGGACGACGTTTCTTACAGTGGCCTCTGGGTTCAACTCCGCAAAATGCTTTTCTCTTTCCTTCACGAGCCTGAGAAATCAAACCTGTATATAAATGACGTATTTTCCCTTTCGCGTATTTCTAAGTTGTCAGTTATGGACGTTGAAAATCATAAAAAACGAGAAGGTGAAAACAACAACTTGTGTGTTCCACCGAATTTTTCACTTGCTTGCTTTCAATACGGTTGATTTGCATTTTTGATTTTACACACGTACTTTATCATGTATTTTACTTTACCAATGAACCCAAAAAAAGTAACTAACATATACTCCTGATTTCACTGAACCAAACGAATGGCGCCCAAAAAGTCCAGATCTCAATGTTCCTGTTAACAACAACTGTTTTCTGTTTCCAACAATTAAATAAAATAGACCAAATTTCATGGTTTTTTGTGGGCGCCCTGTAGTATCGAGTATTACGGTTTAGAATGTTCTGCTCTTGCTAAAACCTACGGGAGAAAATGTTAAACTGTACAAATAAAACAATAGAATGCAACTGAAACGACCTGCTTTGAGGTATGGCTTTGGAACAAATACCTCAAGTGCGAACATTGTTTAGGAATGTATTCGCCCATCACCACTGCTGGAAACGCAATAATAATCCCGAAACAAATAGCTCGCTTTCCGGCAAGAGGATAGTGCATGGTCTAATTCTCGCCTAGATTAATTTGTCGATTTTAATTCTGGCGACACTTTTTTCATCGGCCAAATGCTCTTTAATGAAATACCGGGAAACAATTTCCGGCCATTCGTTATTGCAATAACGGCGCCATCGATGTCGGAGGTCGAAGACATATTTGGCAACTAACGCAATGACATTTTTACTTTTGGCTCTCATTAGCTGCAAAGGAAGTGATTTGACCTTTCCTCAGTTACATGGCCTATCGGGGGATATAAACAACGAAAAATATATATATATATATATATATATATATATATATATATATATATATATATATATATATATATATATATATATATATATATATATATATATATATATATAAACAGTTAATATTTTGAAGAGTGAAATGGATCTACTAATGTGTAGAAAGAGAGCAGTATCTAATATTTTGCTTAAATGTTATCTTTGCTTTTCCATATTACTTTTCCTAAATCTTAAAATCAGATTTCTTACTCATAAGGAAATTTACACATCATTGTTTAAAAGATCACCTCTGACGAGGCCCACAACATACAAACAGTTTCTGGAAAGATTCACTTGAACACGAACAAAATTCTCTTCCAGTGAAAGCGAATCAGAAAAACACGAGGCAGCTTTATTATTATCGTGCAAAATGAAAAGGTCACTCAGTTGCGAAGGCCGCGTTGTTTGGAAAGATCGAAAAGCAGTCATAATAGAAATCCGTTGTTAACAAGGCAACTGGTAGTTTTTAGTTGATAAGAAGTTTCTACAATTCTGTCATCTTCATTTTACGAGATGTTAACGGTCAAGTAGATCAGTATTAATATGAAAAGAAAGGAACGTACTTTTTTACCATTATCCTTATTACTGCCAAACCTGCAAAAACGAGTAGTGACTGAGGGAAACTCCAAACCTGCAAAAACGAGTGGTGACTGAGGGAAACTCCAAACCTGCAAAAACGAGTGGTGACTGAGGGAAACTCCAAACCTGCAAAAACGAGTGGTGACTGAGGGAAACTCCAAACCTGCAAAAACGAGTGGTGACTGAGGGAAACTCCAAACCTGCAAAAACGAGTGGTGACTGAGGGAAACCTGCAAAAACCTGAGGGAAACAAACCTGCAAAAACGAGTGGTGACTGAGGGAAACTCAAACCTGCAAAAACGAGTGGTGACTGAGGGAACTCCAAACCTGCAAAACGAGTGGTGACCAAACCTGCAAAAACGAGTGGTGACTGAGGGAAACTCCAAACCTGCAAAAACGAGTGGTAACTAAGGGAAACTCCAAACCTGCAAAAACGAGTGGTGACTGAGGGAAACTCCAAACCTGCAAAAACGAGCGGTGACTGAGGGAAACTAAGGAAAACATTAAAATATCGACAGTGCACAAGTGTTGGGAGCCTCAGTCACTGATTGTGACTTTATTTACAACCCCGTGTTCAGTGTCTCTGTTGGTTGGGCAAGTCCATAGGGCTACATCCACCCTCTTACTCAGCTTTCTACCTTGCTATTATGCAGATGCTTTTACTAGCATTGGGTCGGATCAGTCTACGATAATCAATTACAACTTCGTCCAAACCATTTCTTGGCTTGACCATGTGATTACATAATTTTTTTTTGAAGTACCATTCCCAAAGATATATTTTTTTTTAAATACCATTTCCATTGCTATTTTTTCTTATACCATTTCCATGGTTATTTTTTCAAATACCATTCCAAAAGTTGTTTTTTTTAATACCATTCCAAAGTTATTTCTTTCCAAATACCATTCCGAGGATTATTTTTTTTTTAAATACTATTTCCAAAGTTACTGTCCTCTTTTAAAGGTTAGCACTCTCTTTTTGTGAAAGTGTAAATTCCAACACACAGCGGTATGTGGAATCAAATTGAAAGACCTGTTTTGCACTGATTCTCAAATAGGAAACAAGTAACTAAATTTCCTTAACTATGCATCACTTTCTGGATAGCTTTCCAGTCTTGAAACTTGGAAGGAAGGAGAATTTCTCTCTGAGCTCTGGGGTCAGGATAATAATAGCCCTCTCGCTGGGGTTCTCAGAGTTAATTTTGTGTATGAGGTAATCTTGAAGCTTGCTGAGGAAACTTTTTTTATGAATATATGATTTATTGGTTTTCACCAATCTCCGTCCAGCTTCTGCAAGCAATTTTATGGACAATTTTATAGATGTAATGCATGGAAACATATATAAGGTTTACAGAGACTACATGAATGTTTCATGAACAATTCCTTTTGTCAGAATTTTCCCTTTGGGTTTTAGCTGACGTTTTTTCTGCAATTAATATTTCCGGTCGATGGAAATTCTTATGAAAAATTGACAAAAAACGACATACCAATTAATTTCAGCGGCATTTACCTCTCTCTCTCTCTCTCTCTCTCTCTCTCTCTCTCTCTCTCTCTCTCTCTCTCTCTCTCTCTCTCTCTCTCTCTCTCTCTCTCTCGCTTTCGCTGGCATCTTCAGATCGTTTAATAAATTTCGTAATGAATATTTGAAGGAACCAAGAACGTTACGCGGGTAAGAAAGTAAATGAGAAAATATAAAAATTTTTTTTCCAATAATTACATCAGAATTTAGGCAAAAAAATCAAATGTGATTAATTTTTATTCAACGGCATTTCTCAAAGTAGGTAGGCGGACATTGCATTATAACAGTAACTTCTTTTGCTAAGACTTCAGGCCCTAATCATCGGCTATAATAAAAAAAAAAGGGCCATCATCATCAGAATCATCATTGCCATAATAATAATAATAATAATAATAATAATAATAATAATAATAATAATAATAATAATAATAATTATTATTATTATTATTATTATTATTATTATTATTATTATTGTCCAGCGTCCTTCTCATAAAAAGATCATAATAATTATGGAATATGATAACAAATCACTTTCATCCTCAGAAAAAGGGGCGAAGGTGCTCAGATCACTGTTGGGAAGTAACATACCCTGAATAAATTGAGAAAGTCCTTATAAGTATTAGTCTGACAATATCAGCTTCTCTGCATTCCGCAAATGCTTTTTTTTAAATACTAAGTTGTAGGCCTGCCAGTTTTTAAATGTCAAAATTCAGTAGAGTGCGAAAATACGAAGAGAATTTCAATAACACGAAAGGAAGGAGTAATTGACCTGGAACGTCTTTGCCTTGCAGCGACAAGCACTTTGGTTTAGATTTTCCTAATCCAATGAAATCGAGTCAGCCAAGGAGAGGGTGATCTTCTTCAAAATTAAGGACCGAATGGCACTCACTTCCAGTGATTGGCACATGGCATTACGTGCCTTATTCCGTTCAGTCCATCCGCGTAAGGAAGAGATAAAAGGCCCCATCATAACAAATCTTTCTGGATCTGAAGGCTAACTTATTTTCCTGGCTGTCCTATTCATGCCGTCGTCTCGTTCAACGCCCCCAGCGACAACCAACGAAAAGGTGAATATTTTTCATCGTAAGCGAGCTAATGGAATTCATATTCCATTGCAGGTTTTCAAGGAGCTTGGGGATGAATGTGGATGTCCATTATTTTTCTGCTTCTAGATCGTATTTTGGTATGACACGACAATATCAAATTCTTAATTATCCTTAGAGACAAAATATCATCAAGAGCCACATGTTACACACTTAGCAATCAGCTATCGTGTGGAGATCGATTGATTTAGACAGGAAAATTGAAAGCAGAGTCGAACCTATATCTCTCTGGGTAAGTCCTGCAGAACCTTCCACTGTGGATCCTTTTGCAGAAGCAAAACTGCCGAGGGACATTTGACCCAGAGCCAAAGCCTGTACTGCCCTTCACAGCAGGAGCAGCCTTAATGGTACCAGTTCCAAGGATAGAGGGCGAACAACTCTTCTTGCTTGTTAGGGGTCGGAGTTAATGGTTGGGGCGCCTCCGTTCAAGACTGATAATGAGTGGTGGCTGTGGACATTCTGGCCTTTTGGAAAGCTGGGTAGTCCTCGATTACAATGGATTATTATTGGTGCTTTTCACTAACATTCAATACAGCAGTAGTAATCCATACTTGAAATGGTTGACTTTGGTGTGGTCCATTTGCTAATGCGTTAAGATTTTGTGTGGTAGGCTCCTGGCGACCTATTCAGCCTCCATGAGGTGGTGAGACCTCAGCTCAACAGACAATATTGCAAGACCAATGCAAGAAATGATTACTGACTGAGTAGTTCATTCTCTTCTTCCTTGACATTCATTTCTGATATTACATAATATATATATATATATATATATATATATATATATATATATATATATATATATATATATATATATATATATATATATATATAAATGTACATATATGTACAGACACGCAAACACACACACATATATATAATATATATATGTATATATATATAGTATATATATATATATATATATATATATATATATATATATATATATATATATATACATATATATATATATATATATATATATATATTATATATTCATATGAAGTTTTCATACTGTTTTTACATTTATACTCAAGTTCTCTTGAAGAAGAAAATAGACGTAATTATATATTTCTCAGATATACAAATCTGAATTCTTTTACATGCATATGTACGAGTATAAAGTGCAAGCTGACTCGTTACAAGGTAGATACTGGTTAAGAGATGAGCAGGCTGTAAGTGCTCCCACCTTTGATGGGGCGGGTGGGGGGGGGGTAGTGGGGATTACGGTGAGACTACGATAAATAAATTTCCGGTTTTTATATCAAGGAAAAGTTCAGTTTATTTGCATCCCTATAAGTAGGTAAAATAATGAGACTCACCAGTATTGTCGAATGAACATGATTGGTGTCTCTCCTACCACCAAGAACGAAGAGTTTCATGGTCATATGTGTAAAAAATAGATGGATGACTCCTGTAACCTCTTGTACTGGCTGGCATAGATGACGTCAAGGCTGACAGGCCTCTGTGCAAGTGTCTGTAGGGACAGGAAAATCTACTCAATTGACAGTAACAATATCGCAATTAAACCCAAAGGAAGGAATTTAGAGTATCCCTAAAGACCATGGGTTGGTGTGGTGGATAAAACAAATAAATTTTATATATATATATATATATATATATATATATATATATATATATATATATATATATATATATATATATATATTATACACACACACACACACATATATATACAAATATATATATATATATATATATATATATATATATATATATATATATATATATATATATATATATATTCAGAAGATGAAACCTATTATATGGAACAAGCCTACAGGGGCCAATGACTTGAAATTCAACTTCCAAAGAATATGGCGCGCATCAGGAAGAAGTAAGACGAGGCAAAGGGATGTACAGATGGAAGAGACCCAACTTATTATAAAAGAAAAAATAAATTAATAAATTAACAAATATAAAAATGTATCAAAATGCAAACAGAATAGTATTAGTGTAGTAATGTATTGCACCTTCGCCTGAACTTCTGAAGTTCCGATTGCACGACTTCACCTGGGAGGCTGTTCCACAGTCCAACAGTGTCTTGAAAATAATTTTATTATGTTTCCCACACCCAAATTACTCTACAGATCCTAACCTAACTTAATCTAACCTAATCTAACCTAACTTAGGGGCACGGCAAAAAACCGGGGCTATTGCAATACTAGCATACATCTCAGGAATTTGCTTCCCGGATGCTTTTGAATACGTTTTCTAATAAAAACTTTTGAATCCGACTTTTAGAAATGAAATAAGTGATAAACATGCTAATACAATTTGGCCGTTATATTTGCAGTGATTTGTGACCAGCTCTTCTAAAATAAATTTTTTATCTGAATGCAAGAAGCACAGCATTATTTTTTGGAAGATATTATTATATTCTTATTACCTCAATTCGACATTGTTTTCAGGCTTTTGGTTTGATTATTGTTTGTTGAGTAACAAATTAAATAAAAGAAAGAAATGAATGCATCAGAGATTAACTTGGTTCCTTTCAATTTTCTTAAGCCTTAAGATGATGCTTTACTCCTTTTTTTATTTAATTTTTTTTTTCAGTCTGATCAAATACTTTCTCTCAATTATAAAAACAAGTAAAGCTGTCAAGAGTGCTATAAAGCAAATAGAATCAGTAATTCAGCTCAATAACAACAGTTGGGAGAATGCAAAATATCCATTTCATTCTGCCTACTGGGGGAAGACCCTTTGGACGTCTCTTCCTGATGGCAGTGAAACCTGACAGTTTGTGTTTGTTCACTTTGCAATTCAAGTGAAATTTCAAAAACGCGGTCACCTGTCTTGGACACAATGTGGGTTTGGACATGCTAAAAAAATCAAAGTGGCACCAACGAATTGTGGCTTTCGTTAGTGCGTCACTAGTCCTGACCTCGTCCGTCGCTGGTTCGATCCCATGCATTATCAACTATTGTTCGGTAAGATTTATTTCCGAAGTGAAAAAGGACGTTTGTAGCTTTCTGATTATATATATATATATATATATATATATATATATATATATATATAATATATACAGGTATATATATATATATATATATATATATATATATATATATATATATATATATATATATATATATAAATATATATATATATATATATATATATATATATATATATATATATATATATATATATATATATATATATATATATATATATATATATATATATATATATATATATATATATATATATATATATATATATATAAATATACATAAATATACACACAATATTTCTCCCCGTTCTGTTCATGACATGACTGTTTTCACTAACATGAACAAAAGTTACTGTTTTTCTTGTGCATTTATTGTACATTTTAAAAAATCTGCTCTATTATCTTTTTCCCAATGGTTTTCCATTTTGACCGTCAGAGGAAAAAAATTTAAGTATATCTTAGTTTAACCAGACCACTCAGCTGGTTAACAGCTCTCCTAGGG
>NC_089751.1:14839634-14947134 GCF_040412425.1 Macrobrachium rosenbergii
TGTGATTAACTTCACGAGCTCCCAAGATGATAACACAATATGAGCGTGACTGAGAAATAAAAGTTCCAGAGTACCATCTACATAACAGTAGCATTACAACTCATACGTCGCAGAAACAACTAAGGACAGTGTATCTTTCGACGAACAAATGCTTCAGTTCAACACTTATTACATAATGGATTGCAATTAAATGTGGTGACTGCAGCACAGAGCATATTATTTACTTTTTAAAACATTCCATTTTGCTGAGATAATAATAATTTATAAGATGGTCGCAAGAATGATAGGATTTTGAAGGCGATATGAAGCAAAAGATTTGTAGAAAACTGAATGGGTCTGAAATACCCCTCCATCCTAAATTTACGGTTTCACCCTCGGAACTGAATTATTATACCTTCTAACTATTATGGTTAAGTTTAAACCCTCTAACTACCATGTTTGTGAGATATAGAAAGTCCAGGTGATACATACTGCGGAAAGTAGGGTAATAAATAATGGCGAAATAATCTCCAGTTCCGAAATGTTTGTCACCTATTGCCATTAAAAAACCGTGAAAAATAGAATTTATCATCTTGGAGGAATAGGCATACAGATAAGATAATTTTGGATCAGAAGGAAACTAAATAAGAGAAAGGCCCACGGAAATTGGGAAAAATGAAAAAAATGAATATGGAAAATTAAAATGAAAATACTGAAAGAGAAAAATTTGGATGTTTAATCACCAACATCCTTGGTAATTACCTGAAAAGTTTAATTAAAACCATATACCACAATCATCAATTCCGAAAACACCTACCTATGAAGAGATATAAAAAATCAAGCGGAATACAGTTTGGACTCCGGCATGTTATGTGGAATTCTACGGACTGGAGACTTATGAGCATCACTGTACTCCCTAAGAGAGTTTTGCTGGATAGTATCAGGAATGTGTTTCACCTTCTGAGAAGGTGAGACTATTCACAGAATAGTTCATAATGTCAAGCTGGGAGAAGCTATTCATTAGTGAGCTGACATACTTGGGAATTCATTAGATGGAGATGACTTTTTATTGGTAAGAGCCAGAGGAGCTTGAACTTACGATATTGGAAGTGACTGTGTGTCATTGATTTAGAAGATGACTGAAGGTTGTTTTCTGGTGATGTAAAGGATCAAAAGATGTGTATATCTTTCATGGCTAGGAATTAAGATTCTCTATTCCGGTGTTGTTGTTGAATATCCTTCTCTCTTAATGAAAAGTGAGGCTGTGGATGAAATTGGTCTTAATAAGAGCTTTAAGAATGAGGTCTGCATTTCCTATAAGTGCGAAAGAATTGATGAATATAATCAACATGAAGGAGCAACCTGGTCTGCAAGTGGGAGCCAGCGTGATTTTGCTTTCATCTTATGTCATTTAGTCTGCAATGACAATTCAAAAAGTTCCTGGTCTCCTCCAGAAAGAAATGCTGTTACTAAAACATTTTGGTACGACTAAATTAGAGGTGAATGACTACTTTACTTATGGATGCTCCACATGATGTCACGAGGGAATACTTGGAAAAGGGTCATATATTAATAGAAAGAACTATGCATTATCATTTTTGCCTTATAGCAAAATCAATCAAAACGAAATGCAGAGGACAACTGTGAGTGGGCATGTTTGTTCCATGCAATGTCCCTATACCCAAATTGAAGTTGGCCGTAGACATGTGAATGAACCGTGGTTTTGAACTGTTGCCTCATACCCCTATTCATCAGGCTTGGCTCCATCTGAGTTCTATCTGTTTCTCAGATCAAAATTCACCTGCATGGTCACCACCGTCACTGGAACAAAAGGACGTAATCCATGATCTTGAGGATTAATTGCAGTTCCAGGATGCATCATTCATTAATTCACTGGGATAACAATGCCCACGATAAGTCAAGGGCACTGAAGTTACATGAGACTTTTGGAAAATATTACAAGAATGTTCTTATGGCCAAGAACTATATGAATTACTCGACTGGGATAACCTTATAAGATGTTGATGTCTTTTTTTTTTCCTTCATATGACCATTTTCAAAGGAAAAGTAAGAAAAAGAATATGTCTCGTAAATAAGGTCAAAACTTATGTTAAGGAACTTATTTCAACTTCAGAAACTGAGAACAAATGGGACCCTTAAGCTGGATTTGAAAAACCAACTTTTCAAACTTTACGCAAACATCAGTCACTGGGAGATTATATCCCCTCGTGATGCAGTCAGTCTTTGAGAATCCAGGATTGTGATCTCATATTGCTTTACTGCTCCTCTCTCTCTCTCTCTCTCTCTCTCTCTCTCTCTCTCTCTCTCTCTCTCTCTCTCTCACCAAGTTCTAGATCAAGGAGGAAAATATTCTTGAAACATTTACTTTGACAAAAATACCTAAGTTCACTTTGAAAGTCAATAGAAATAATCATGCTGATTTAATTCGGTAGAAAAAGTAACAGTATTTGTTTGCATCAAAGAGTTAAAAGGAATATTTGCAATCTTTACAGTGCTGATGCAATGGCATTTGAGCTGCACGAACTGATATATTTTTTCTGCAAGAGAAAAACAGTGTCATGTTTTGTTCTGGGTGGAATTCTGAGTATTGCTTTCTGAAGTGGAATGCATTTTTCAGTTAATAGCCATTTGGAACGCCTTTGCTGCAAAGCTGGAAGAATAAACTGTTCGGTTATTTGTGACTTGATTTATTTTTTCTTCGTATCCTATGCTCTCCATTTCTAGGCCGTGTTCGATCAATTTTATTTTATTAGATCAGTGCGATATGATTGCTATTGAATCAGTATTGCAATTATGAAAATCCATCAACTGAACACCAACGAAGTTCATCTATGGCCGATTAATCTGGTCCATTATTCTGCCTGTCTGTCCGTCTGTCTATAATATGCACCCATTTCCATGCACTTTTGAAATAAGGAAAATTGACGTCTCACTGTTTTAAACGATATAATTAAATACTAGTTAACACTAACGAAAATTAACAATAACGCTATAAAGGAATAGAATTTACATTTTATCATTACTCATTAATAATAACTTGGAGAATAACACGAGAAGCTTAACTAAACCGATGACATATCTCAGTCATCCATTACTTTAACTAAAGCCACCACCTTGTTTTTAATCAATCTGTGGCAACACATATAACTGAATTTTATTCGTTGAAATTTCACAAGGCAAAATATTTAGCAAATCACTACCAATTCCACAACATCAGAATTTGTATCCTTGGTCTAAGCATCAAAATAATTCCCACAGAATTGATCCCCTGCCTGAGGATACCTCTCATCCCTGCTTCAATGACGCAGCAGTAAAATCCCTGAGCTAATTAATATTTTTCCGTCTACACTGTCAGCGCTGACACACGGAGTGGAAAAAACATGATTCACTCCAGAGTTTTTATGCCATAAAATAACGATAGAATATTTCTATCTTATTCCTTTACCGTAAGGTAGCAATATCAAGTGAATATTCTTTTTTCCCAAGTGACTGAAGTTTCTCTCTCACTTGGGGGATATAATTTTTACTTCCACTGGAAACGCAACTGCAATAATAAAAATTTTTCTGCCTTATAAAGCAGTTCATTCGTGTTTTAATCAGCTGATACTTCAACTGTTTGAATATTGAAGGAGTATTTCACATTACACACAAAGTAGCAATAGTATCAAGTGACGTTACACACGAACACTCAAAATGTCGTATCATTTATCATTAAGCTGGTTATCTACCCATGATTGGGGGAATCTAAGTAAATCCCTCGGCAGAGGTAGTTGCATTCAGGCGACAAACAGATTTTAAGAGTTGGAAACCCCTGGCCTACAAGTAGGAAGGCAGGCTAGAAGTCCCATGGCAGGAGTATTGTGCTTCATAAGGGAGAGGGTAGGCCATATGGAAGGGGGGGGGGAGTGGCGTCAAGGACTCTTTCGATATATCTGCTCTATGTAAAACACAAAGAGAAGTTATGTTTGTCTGGAAACAGGTCTCTTAGGCTGTAACTGTCAAAAAAAAAAAAAAAAAAAAAAAGGGCAGGGATCTGTATTGGAACTCTATAGTGCAAGGTAAGGAAGATGAGTGGAGGGTAAGGAATTGATGCCCCCAGTAGGACAGAAGGTGATAACATTCAATTTTTTTCGTGAGGAAGAGGATCCCATCGAAGGGATTATAATGTTAATGCAAAGGATACAGCACAAATCAATAACAGAGAGAGCTAGAATGTTACAACAACCACAGAATGGGGGAAATAGTAGTGCATAAAATGTCTTTTTAACAGAATTTCCTACCAGAATGATGGCAGATGGGATTCGATAATCTTTAGCTCACATATTAAGTTGATTATTTCATCTTTTAGGAGTTAGCCAGGTTAAAAAATTAAGAAGTGTAAATATGACTCAGAAGTAGCAAGAGTTATGTTATGAGTCACTGTGCTACTTTGATGCCTCTGAATCAGGTGTCATGGGACAGCTTCACGGACACTCAGAGGAAAACACAAGGAGCCTTATCTAAGGAGTCTGGGAATCAGCGCCTGCTGAAGACGTAACAACTACTTGTCTAGGTGAAACTGTAACTGGGGACAAACCTCTAGGTGTAATAAAGGAGCATAAAAATCTGTTCACCACACCGGGGAAGGAATCCGGTACTGTATAGTTTAGCAGCTTCACCAAGTTTCTCAATAATAATAATAATAATAATAATAATAATAATAATAATAATAATAATAATAATAATAATAATAATAACCGAAAAAAAGACTTATCCTTGAAACTCTAATTAATAAGGCTTCTTCTGGTACTAGAGAAGATTAAACACTACAGTAGCAGACTATCACTATGGGAAGCTCATCATGTCTCCAGTTCTTAGCGTGAGATTGAGATTGCCTCTATTAAGGATAAAAGGTGTTGATTTTAAACCTTGGCCACCTTGGAAAATACAGTTAATGAGTTTCGTTATGTAGAAGTTTATTCACATTTTTTTATGGAGAGTAGAGATATTTCAGTATTTGCTATCTCTTTACTGTTATGAGTCAGCAGCTTTCACTTTTATAAAGAACTGCGCTATACTATCTCCACTATGCCTTCTGTATTACATTGCAATAATTTTACAGCGACAACTACCTATGAAGTTATAATACCAAAGAACTCCCAATAATCAATCTATTAAAGCAGTTTTGGAGACCAAATTAAAATGGTTCAACTTCAGGAAAAGATAATTCCAAATGGGGATACTTAAAACGTAAGCAAATGAGGCACCTAAAGAAACCGTGCGAGTTCACTAAAGGTAAATAAAATATGATAAATGGATCAGATAGGAAACTAAATAAAAAGAAGTTTTGAAAAAGTATTAGTCATATTATACAGATATGAGTATTAAAAATGTGTTATTCCCTTACGAATTAATCTATGGGGAACCATATAAGAAGGAATATGTTTAAGTTTCCTCAAACAATAAACAGTTCTGCCATATGCCTAAACAGAAGATTCCTCAACAGTAAGCCACACCTAATTTGACCACATTATTTCATCAACATCGGGATGAAACCAGTTATTTATTATGCAGATTTCTTTGTTTTAGAAAGACTGGTCATCCAGCGTTATTTCGTCTTTGCTTTAATTTTTTTTTATTTCTAGTTACTTTGCTTCATTATAATATATTTAAGTGTTCGTAGTATTCCTTTTTCTTGCATTTATCATTTCTATGATTATCATCTTATAGAATTTTAGGGAATATATTCTTTATATATTCTGTAAATTGTACTTTAATATATATTTATTTAAATAAAAACCCCCGAATGTTTTGCTGTTACAGAGAAAATATACTCTACTCTATTTCGTTCAATAAATAAAAACCCCCGAATGTTTTGCTGTTACAGAGAAAATATACTCTACTCTATTTCGTTCAACCTATTCATACAACTGTTCCATAGGAAAACCTTATTCACAGACACACCATTTCTTGTTTATCCTACACTGATCTCTTTCTATCAATTCTTCGTCATCTGTCTTACTTTGGGTATCAAAAACCTACTATAAACAACCCCAGGTATACAAAGTAATGTTGAGCCCTGATAGCTTTGAGGTTGCTTTTATCACCTTCTCAGGAATAATTATTCCTCTTACCAATCTTTCAGAATCTTTATCTCTATCAGACTTACCTTAAGCATGCAGTCAAGCCACTCATTTACACTTACCACTGTACTACAAAATCTTACTTGTAGTCCTCAAATCCTTTCACTCTTCCCCGTTTACAATCTTCCGCCTTTAACTAATCTTAAAAATGCTTTCCAAAAGCATTCTCTTCAGACAGCTTCTCTCCATTTGCATTTTTTTCTACTGAGATCCGTTGATTCCTTAACTCTTCTTTCCACATATACTTCCTTTTACGTCATTTTCTTATTCTCCCTAAGGTCCTTGCTTGCCTTCTCCCCATATTTTATTGCATGCCTTCGTTTTCTATATAATTTTACTATTTACGTATTGTATTACTGTACTTAATCATCCTTTCGGTATTGCAGTTTACACCTCCAGTATCATCCGCACACCACTGCAGCTTTCATTCTGGCTTATCATTCTTCTAAAACCCCAAATCCTTCTTTGCTGATTCTGTGACACCATCCTGAATTTTTTTACAGGTACTTCATGCACTCCTTCAAATTCTGTCTTTAATTTTAGTGCATGTCTTTATATTTTATCCCTATCAGCTTTCTTCAATTCCTTCTTTTGTCACCCACTTTATAATATTTTTCATTTCCACCCCTTCCCCTTCCAAATAATGAATATTAACCCACTACTTACACAAGCTCTAACACACGCTTTTCTTCACCATTTTCTTTATTCCAATTACATACATGAATATGTTTCTTTGGAAACCAAGTATTTTCAATAATTAAGACGTTCTTTATCATTATTTAATCCGGGAAATCCATATCCGCTCAAAATAACCTACTTTAGCAACTATAACACCTATTACAACTGTAATTTCATTTCCTTAAACTTCACTGGGCACAGATCCAGACTCACCCCAGAACACTGCCGTTCACCCATTCTTGAACCACATACTCTCACCGCGACAGCTTTTCCTAAAACACTCGATCTCTGCCTGTATCTTACACCTGTCCCCTCTGGCTCCCTGATACTGCAAGTACTCAATTTTCTAGATTCACCTCATTCAGGCATCCCAGACACAAACCCTCTTTGTCCTTCCCTTTCTGAACACGAAGCCCTTTTTAATTACTGTCTTCCATGGTGGCAAGGCAGCCAGCTTTCTCTCCTTAAACAAACAATTTATTTTGTACTTCTCACCTTTTGCATCTCTTCTAAGCAAATTCGAATTTCAGGATCTTATTTATTATATTGATTGAGGCTGTGTGTGCTCGTATGATAGCTTTACACATTTAAATCTTTTTGTAGATCCTATTGTACACGTGGTCTGTAGGTTTAACATGCTAGATTTCACCAAGGCAGTTAATTTCTTTTAAATATTAAATGACGTAAAACTTTCTTCATGGAGCGGAATCTGAAATTTTTTTTATTATTGTTACAGAAGGTAGTAACAGTGGCCTTTGCATCCCGTCTAAATAAAAGTGTAAAGTTAGAAGGAAAGAGAGAAAGAAAAAGATCTTGAATCTTTTCATAAAACATCTAGTTTTCTATATACTCACTTGCACAACATATGTTGGATGACTAAGGGTCTTTTTCAGTCTCAATTTGATTTGGCACACAGTATATCCTGTGACAAATTGATAAATGGACACCTAATAGTATATTTGTAGTCGAATTGACGTTAATGCTCATAAGCCGTTCTTTATCTTTTATTGGACGACTGAAATGTGAAATGAAATCTCGCTTCAGTACAATGAAATATTATTTCCAGGCTTCAATTGCAACTTACAAAAAAATACTTCCGATACGTTTCTTCTCACTTTTCGCTAAGACTTCCGTTTCTACTTTTCTACCCATTCTTTAGTGATACCTCTAAAACAGCTTTGCATTAATGCCAGAACGCAGGGAAAACTAGCATAACCAAATGTGTGTCATTGTTATTTAATAAACGAGAACATAAGACAAGTGGTCAATGTTTTCCGCTGATTAGAGAACCTCTCTCTTAATTTGAGAATTAACCACAACGGCGACAGATCAATAATGGTTGGTTAATCCTACAATAATTAATACCTGCTATTTGGCTCCATTTGGAATTCATTTACGAGAAATCTTGCAATTAGGAGGGCAAGGAAAGTTTAATTAAGTCGAAGAGAATTGGCTGTAACATCGATTACATTAAACATCTCTCTCTCTCTCTCTCTCTCTCTCTCTATACCTACACATTCCTATAGCTGTATACAGATAAAAAGCAGAAGAGTAGAAGTGAAGAAAGGCAAGAAATTACTGCAAATGGTTTAATCCTTCTCTGGTCTGATAAATGGGACTCACACTGCTAAGATGAGGCTTAGAGAGGACATTTCTTCTTCCACCAATATCTCTGGATTTCATATTGGCGTCTTACAGATGTGGTCAAAAAGTTAAGTATACCTTAGTTTTACCAGACCACTGAGCTGATTAACAGCTCTCCTAGGGCTGGCCCGAAGGATTAGACTTATTTTACGTGGCTAAGAACCAATTGGTTACTTAGCAACGGGGCCTACAGCTTATTGTGGAATCCGAACCACATTATAGAGAGAAATGAATTTCTAAGCAAATAATCCAGTCGAAGTCTGTGAATGAGCCAGAAGAGCGGTTGTAAAGTATGACACATGGAAAAAGAAAGTATACCTTAGTTTAACCAGACCACTGAGCTGATTAACAGCTCTCCTAGGGCTGGCCCGAAGGATTAAATTGACTTTACGTGGCTAAGAACCAACTGGTTACCTAGCAACGGGACCTGCAGCTTATTGTGGAATCCGAACCACATTATAGCGAGAAATGAATTTCTATTACCAGAAATAAATTCCTCTTATTCTTCATTGGCCGGTCGGAGATTCGAACTCGCAGCCAGCAGAGTGCTAGCTGAGAACGGAACCCACTCTCCCAACGAGAAACTATGACACATGGAATGATACAGGAAAGGAAAACCGGGAACCAGCAAACACTGAGAGTGAAGGAAAGTGAGCTGAATGTGAATAAGAAACTAATGAAGAAATACAGGGTGAAAAAAAGAAAACGGCAAGTAAGAAAACCGATTTCATCACTGGTTTCACTAGACGGGGAAGTAATCAAGCAGGGAAAACAAACCGTCATTTGCGAAAATCGTAATAACAGTGAAACGGATGAAGAGACTTTTCCCATGGCTTCCCAGTCCGAGGAAGAGAGGTCAGACTACATGAAAGTTCAGGGAAAGAAAAACTAAAAAGATGGCAAGCTTCCGTTGATGATGTAATTGGCGATGGCTTGGGTGATTTTTAAATGGCAGTAGAGAAGAGTTTTGATTAGGAGTCTGATAAAATCCCGGCGGCTAAGCGTAGGGTACGGACGTTTAAAGTATGATTTTTCCTTTCATGATTTGATATGCTCACTTACCTAACTGCTTATAATTATGTATTCGAGAACATAATACATGAAGAGTAAATTTACTTTATATATATTATATATATAAATATATAAATATATATTATATATATAATATATATATATATATATATATATATATATATATATATATATATATATATATATATATATATATATATATATATATATATATATATATATATATTGTTATATTCTGAATCAGTTGGAAGAATGAAATTGGATTTTTACTGTCATTTGCCTTAGGGGCCAACACCTGGCGCTCAGAATATAAGCAATAACTGTAATGACTAAGATGACTTACCTTGATATCACATCTGATTAAACAGGGAAATGGAGGTCGCCTTCCAAACCAGTCGAATAACTTTACATTGAATTTATTTACAAAAGGTGAACAATCAGAAAATCAATATGAAATGGCTGACTGAGCAGCAAGAAAGGCAAATACAATGTGCAATAAAAGCAAGACAATGCATGGCAAATAAATGAATCTGAAAGGGCTACAGCCCTGAAAGAGTTTGACACGCAAATGAAAACCACTGCTCTTGAGGCTGGTTGACAATTCTAGTTTAGCGCATCATGAACGCAAAGGGGGGGACTGTGTTAAGCACCCCTGGACCACTGATAGTCTGAAGACTCTTGCACGTAGCAAGATGGCAGTTAAAAGTCTAAGGGTATTTGGTTCACAAGGGCAGGGGCAGACCACTCGAAGAGCCAGATAACAGGATTCTGGAAGAGAATTCCAGGTTACCATTCAGATCTAATGACTTTCTCTCACATGAAATTACTTGCACGATGGAGGAAATTAACAATCAGATTTAATTAGCACATGGTAACACTATGGTGGGAATGCTGTATTTATTATCACAGAACTAATTTAATTTAAGCTTGGAACAAGTCATGAGGGGAAAATGTGAGTGCTAGGCTGTAGGAAACAAAGGGGCTTTGTTTTAGGAGAATGAAAAATTGGAAATGCTGAAAATGGAGAGGAATTCACGAGAAGAGAAGGAATAATGGCATTGATTGCAACTTCAGACATACCTTATTGCATCTGTGCATGGAGCTCGTTTGCAAAAGACAAATTTCAGCCGCAGATATTTCAACACATTGCCAGTAATAGAGGAAGAGAGACGGCACCACTGCATGTTTTCTCAGTCTCCGCCGGAGTGCAGAATCAGGTCACCTTTCGCTACCATTCGACTTCTAAGGCTGGGCACAGAGGCATTGGTCTATCTGCAAGAGCAATAACAGCCAGCAAAAAGGTCAAAGGGAAATAGGTATTATAGCTAAGGCTACTAGGGTCAGCATAGCAGCCCAATTACAGCCCTGACTGGTCATTCTGACCCTAATGGCTTTCTGTCCCCCAAATTCTAAATATGTCCACCCACCTGGCGGGGTTCTCCTCCAGCCGCCATTAAATTTGAGTTCCTAGCTAACAGGCTGAAGGAACGAATTTTCTAAATACGTGAATATATATACATATACATATATATATATATATATATATATATATATATATATATATATATATATATATATATATATATAATTTATATATTAATGAGATATTAAAAATGTACACTTTCGCAAAAAATCCCGATGGTTAAGAGCAGAAAACGGACGTTTAAGATGCAATTTTTCTTTAATGATTTGATATGTTCATTTACCTAATTGCATTTCATATATATTCAAGAACATAGTATAAAATAGTACATTGACTGTTTTTACATTATATTCTATAAATTAAAATAAACAAGTAAATAACTAAACAAATAAATATATATTAGAACGATATATACATATATATATATATATATATATATATATATATATATATATATATATATATATATATATATATATATATATATATATATATGCATAGTATTGTAAACAGGATAAGTTATTATGCATTGTAAATCTTTACTTAGAGTCAGCAAGATGAATGTAAAGATTGTAACGGGATTGTAGAAAGAAAATGTGAACCACTGTATATTGCAGAAGGGAAGCTCAACATTTAACTATTCAATAGACGCAAAATTAGACGGGAATAAGTGAATTAATCATATTTCATACAGATATCGAGCAGTTAGCAAAAACTAATATTAGTAATTCATTAATGAATAATAAATTGCAATGACCACAAAATTGTTCCATCGTGAATGGAGGTTAACTCGGTAAGTGTTATTGGGTTGAATATTTAAATTATATCGCCTCAGAATATCCCCTGCTTTCGGAGAGTGTCCTTCGATGAATATGGAAATTGCTTTTAAGGATTCATGGTAAAAGTGTTCCGTGTCTGCCCTTGCAATTCTAAACCCAATTATTTCTTTAATGAAAGATTTATGTGATGAAGACGAACCTTTGTTGACGTGGAAAAGAATCAGAGAATTAACGGCAAGGGGGAATTAATGACTGACTGGATTTCTTGCAGAAAAGTGATTAAGTTTAATGGATTAATAGGTGATTGAGGACATGGATAGGTAGGTAAACAAAGATATCGGGAAATAAAAACAAAAGAGTAATTACGGATATTGTACAGATAGCCACTTTTATTTATGAAGCGCAATACACTTCTGAAAACACTGCAGCATTTGTAAGCTTTTCTTGAGACTATATGTTTTATTAGAATAAATTTCCGCCTCATTTCGATGTTTATGTCAGGAACTCTCGAGTAGAAAGGAGACTGCTTTGGACAAGGTCAAATAAGTCATAAAAAGTCGGAATATAGTTATTTATTTGGTACCGGAGAAATTACCTATGCAATACGTTCATCCTGTCCAGGTAACACATCGGATGCTATGCAAGTCCTTTTGCATCCTCTAAGGCCTGGCTGGAAGTGTCCTACTCTCTCTCTTTCTCCCTCTCCTGGCAAGTCTCATTATACTGTAGATGTTAGGCAAAAATGTATTTCAATATTTTTAATGCTATAGCTTTCATTTGCTATCAATATAACTTATCAAGTGAACTGCTAGGTTTTGAAATATGAAACGTTTATTTCCATAAAATGTTCTTACTTCTTTGCTTAAGTTTTTAATGAAGGTTATTTGTCTATTTATCTATTTATCCATCTATCGATATATCTATCTCTCTATCTATCTATCTATCTAATCACAATGATAGAAGAACCAGCTTCCAATCTAATCCTCTTTACCAACAAATTAGACCCATACCTGACCTGGAGGCTTCATTAAAAACTAGGCAACTTAAAGCTTTTCCATTATCAGATTCTTTCGTTGCATTCTTTTTTTTTTCTTGGCTCACCTTGTCAGTTCATGTTTACCCCTATCTTCATTTTATTTCTTTATATAAACCAAACCTGCACCAGTGATATCAAAACAGTTTAAAGTCGGAATTTTTCGTAATGAACAGGAATGCATTTTGAACTGTAATATTTACGACAGTAACCTCATTTACATCTAAAGTACATTTAACTGGAATAAAGATAAAATGTCAGGTAACAAAAGAAACACAAGTAAAATATTTTACAAAAAGATGGAAGGCTGGAACGTAACAGAAAAATTACTGAATCGAATCGAATCTGGTAAAAGTGACCAGTAGATTCTACATATATATTTCAGCCCTAAAAGCAATAAAAACGATTGACCACTTGGTTGCTACGATGGTGAGGATGGGTCTATTCCAGCTCTAATAAATATGTCTTTTATGATGATGTGCATAATCAAAGAGCTGAATTGTAGCATAGCTGCCTTAATAGCCTAAATACTTTTGTAATCTACCTCTATCTCTTCCTTGTCAAAATCTTCGAACAATACTCATCTTGAGGCTTAAACAGTAACATGGTCCACTGTCTTCTGATATTGAAATTTATACTCCTGTCTGACTAATGTGACGGGCTATCACTTCAAGGGTGTTGGAAGGTATTGCTGGAGTTCCTATTGTCTTCCAAATATCGCAATGAGGGCCTACTAATCTGTGGATGGCATATTTACTAATAAGGGACTCTTGAAATTACTTGTGGCCGAAGATTATTGTAACAATGACTTTTGAATTTAGCTACACCTTTCACGAATTTCATCGCTTTTAAAATGAGATGGCAACTGGATAATCACTATTGTTAGCACAGTAATGGATAGATAATGTATAAATTCTGATGCACTAAGAGATAATATTATAGGGAGTATAGGCTTTGAGATTCGTCTTATTTTCTGCTTTTCATCTCCACCATATCATTTTTGTTAGGCATATCAAGAATTCAGTTAAAATATTTTAATGTAGCAGGAACTTTTTGTTGAATTTTACAAACCCAGAAAAATATTTCAAGCTTGTTGAGAGAAATTTGTTGAAGCAGGCTTCTTGATTTCTTGATACTGGCACTGTCTCTTGAAACTTTGGAGATCTCATGACGCGACACCATGTGACTACGGCACGTGACCGTCTTTTGAGTGAATTTTGATTCACTGAGATTTCATAGTAGAGCCTTTTCTTAGTGGGTCGTTTTTCACCTCAGAGCAACATCAAGGTTTCCAGAAACTGCTGTTGAGGTTTTTCTTTATTCCTTGGAAAAATCAAGGAGTTGAACTGATCCTGTATGGTGGCCCTGACTACATGTTTCTGTCTTACTGAGGAAAGTTTGATGTGGTAGTATGTATTAATGGGGTTAATTGTAACATGATGTCCATAAAATTCTCTGGGAATAGCATCAACTGTCAGTGGGTTTCGAGCTGGTGATTTCCTGCTTTCAAGTTTTCTCTGTAGGTATATATCTCGGTTTTAGTTTGCTCAGCCACTAGTTTCCTTTCAACAGAGACCACAGGTATTTCCTGCGGGTACTTGTTTGGGGTACAAAATAAAACTATGTCCTTCTAGAAAGGTTTGTGACACCGATACCTAGTTACTGAACTGCAAACCTCCCCACGTCAATTTTGAAATTTGATTTAGACAGGTTTGTTGCTGTACTGTGGTGACTGTTGCTATTACCAGCTTGGTTTGAAACCTCATTAATGGATCACAGTGTTGTTTTGGCCCTTTTTTATGAGCACACTTTCTGTAAGTTCTCTTTATTATGCAGTAAATACACTTAGGTTTGTTTTAAATATTTTGTTAAGCATCCACGGCAGCTGAGTGACGTCCCATTCAAAAGCCCTCGTCTTGCTGTCAGGAAAGTGTTGTGGGGGAGAGGTAGTCATTGAATTCAAATGTAGATAGGTCGGATTTGTTCAAAAAGTTTTAAGTATCAAGTGCTTAGTTTTCGCCCAGAATACCATACAGAATACACCAAGAATAAAATGTAATTCAAAAGCCCTCGTCTTGCTGTCTGGGAGAAGTAGTTATGGAACTGAAATGTAGATATTTCGGATTTGTTCAAATGTTTTGAGTGTCAAGTGCTTCGTTTTCGCCCAGAATACCATACAGAACACGCCATGAATGACAAGTATAGGCTTTACAGAAAACCTTTCTTGGGAAATAGTTTTACGAATTTTAAGTACAGGACACGGAACAAGACAGATGCAAACATGGACTGATGCTTTCGGCTACAAATATTTCAAGACTGCGCTTATAACTTTACAACTCATGTAAATCTGCTGTCTTCTATTTTTATCGCGAGATTACTGAGATGGTTAGGGCCACCTTAGGCACCCAGCTTTACGTCGAACTGCCACCAAAGCCACTAACGTGGATCTTTTAAGTTTTCCACTAGATGTGGTTTATCAAAGAAGAACGGATGCTTCACATGAAATTGATTATTTACACAACGCATACAAAATGACAAGTCACTTTCATACTAGGTTTTAATTGAGGGCTGGCGAACGAATGACTTCGTCCTCGACATGAGTGAAGTGGTAGCAGCGTAATAAATAAAATGGCAACGTTGAAGGAAATTCCACATGACAACAGAAGCTCGTTACCTCTGGACTTTTCCAATCTGACTTCGTCTGAGAACAATCATCCGGTGTCGAGTCTTTTAATTGTGCTATAGTGAGATTTCGTAACAGTTACATATCCCTGTAATCATTTAAAACTTATTCAGTACAAGAGAGAGAGAGAGAGAGAGAGAGAGAGAGAGAGAGAGAGAGAGAGAGAGAGAGAGAGATTTAAAAAGTTAGATAAACTTGAGTGACAGAAAAGGAAAGCAAAGAAAGTCTCCATTAAAACCATTTTATCTGTCATTTGTATTTCAGGGGAATTCTGAAAGGATCAGAATCACTATGGCTATTGTATCTTAACACTTACATAAATTAAATGTAACTGATCTCCGGAAAACAGCAAAAGAGTTTGTATTACAAACAGAAGAATCGCTTTCAAGTTACGATAGACAGAGAAAAATTACTTTCAATTGTTTATTGACGTTATACCTTTGAAGCAACATAATGACCTTTACCTGTCAGGTAACTTTGATCGACATCATCTGATGAGTAAGACTAAACGTACATTGCGACAGCCATTACACACAGCAAACACTATTACTTATACGAAATAATTTTTGGGGTTCACCGAATGAACTAAATCAGTGCAATATATTCCTTGAACAGAGCTTTATGTGTTTAATAGGTAACGTATCATATATTTTTGTGTTAACTGAGAAATATATTCTTACCACCCTTCGTATATCTAAAGCTCAGGAGATCTGCTTTCAGTGAAAACGTCAGCTAACTTAAAAATGCAACATCCCGGAAGCATTTTCCCGAGATGTAACCGAGTACCGGAACCTTTCCCTGAAAACAGGGCGACGCCCTATCTTAAAAACTAACCATAGAGTTTTCTTGAAAATAATCTCACTATGTTTTCCACATCCAAATTGCTCTGATGGCAATTTCCTAACCTAACCTAACCTGGCCTAGGTACATGGCAAAAAAAAAAAAAAAAAAAAAAAAAAAAAAAAAAAAGGGTTGGAGCAATACTGGGATACATCTCAGGACCTTGCATCCAGGAACTAACGGAACTCCACAGGTACAAAAGAATATTGATTCGAGTAAAGCAAGATTACATCCATATTAATGGCATTAAATTTTGCAGTTCTCAGATATTACAGTACGACAGCATCGACGTACAAAGTTATGTGAAAATTCAAGTTAACAAACAGGATAAATAAACAAAGGTAGATATCAGCCTAACACACAGTATATGCGTGTATGGGTCCAATCCACACATACACGCACACAGATATGCGAAAAGGGAGAGAGAGAGAGAGAGAGAGAGAGAGAGAGAGAGAGAGAGAGAGAGAGAGAGAGAGAGATTACGTTTTAAAATCCTGAGGGGTCCAAGAGGGAATCCTGTTACCGTTAAAAGAAATCTTTATTCAGTCTCCGCCCTCCTAAATATTGTTTTATGGTGGTAAAGTAAATAGCTTAGTAGATAAAGTACTGTGCACGGGTGAAATCTGGTATATCTGAATTCATGTCGATATTTCAATAGATGAAGATGTAAAAAGAACTAGTAACGTTGTTACATGGCTTATGGTAAGCCTTTAGGATGCTTATATTAAAAGATAAGCATCTTTAATAGTATTAACTTTTTAAATGGACCAAAGCGCGAGCAAAATAAAGAGTAAATTTGAAAGACACGGGGGGAGCGGAAAAAAATATAGATCATACATGATCCAAGTATGAATCAATGAAGGCGTTTCACTTTCATTTGACTGTATCAGTCATTTTGTTGCAGTTTTCTATAGTGAAATTTTTGTAGCTAATTACTTTTTAGCGGGAAATTCATAAATTGGAAAATTTTTTTTTAATAATGTTAATTTCATGCAGGACGCAGAATGTAGAGAAAATGGAAAAGGTTAATTAGAAGGTATAGGCTGTTTTTTTTTTTTTTTTTAATTAAGATGGAGGTTACAGTGTCTCCTCATTGCTTTTTGGCCATACGGTGGGTCTTTACTTTTCTACTCTAACATTATGTCTAACTATAAGCACAATATTAGAAGCTGTCATCAGCTCTAATGAACAACATGGCAATTTAGCAATGTATGCCCTTCGAGTGGTGTCTGGATTTGAAAAAGTGAGATTTGATATTACAAGAAAATTTAACTCGGGGGGCGATTGAGTACAGAAAAAAAAACCCGTTCCTAATTGCAAAAGCAAATATACGAATAAAGATACAGGTATAATTTTCATATAACCTAAGTGGATTCCTTTGTTTTTATGGGGTTTAAAATCGCTAGAATGAAAGTGGTTCTTGTAAACTGTTGAAGATGAGTTCATGTAGATGCAGGCTGTAAACTAATTATAAAGCGGCACAGCAGTGACCCAGTATCTGTTGAATCTCTCTCTCTCTCTCTCTCTCTCTCTCTCTCTCTCTCTCCCCCTTATGTTCCTGTAGTATACCCTTAGATTTCTCGGAAGCCAGCGCTGCAGTAACACTTTTTACATCATTTACAGGTAATGAAAATCTAGAATAATAAAACAAGAAAAAAGTCCTCCTATGTACTAGACAAAAACCTCATTTCATTTAGCTGGACGCGGTGAGATTGGTCACAGAAACTAATGGGATATATCAGACGCCGTAAGTTTCACCCCTGTCACAGACACGTTGGGACATGTCCAGCGGGACAATCTTTGCCATGCCTCTGATGACTTAACTTGGCATCATCATGTTTTTCAGGGGCAGATACTCAACAACGCTAATGCCTTTTGTCTCAAGGTCCATACCTGCCACTTGGCGTCTACTACTATAATTATAGGTAGATAGTTTTATTAATTTACGTTTGGTACTGACAGGCAATTAATTTTTAATTAACACTGAATGAAAATTGAGTACTTAGTTCAAAGACGATCTTCAGTCAGTCATATTGAAAAATGAGAATGAAATTTGTAAATAAATAACGTAGGGGACGGGTTATTTGCTGATTCTGATATGTAGGTCCAAGAATTTCATGAGTAAAATTGAGAGCAATTATATATATATATATATATATATATATATATATATATATATATATATATATATATATATATATATATATATATATATATATATATAAATATAAATGAATAAAATATATATATACATATAAATTATAAATATAAAATAAATAAAATAAATATATACATATAAATTATATTACATATAAATAAATAAATAAATAAATAAATATATACATATCTATATTATATATATATATATATATATATATATATATATATATATATATATATATATATATATATAATAAATATATATTAACACTGAAGTCTCGTTTTTATTACACTGTATTACACTTACCTTGCGTGCTAATTGCTTTGCGGTTTATTCTGTCTCTCATCCTGTGGAAAGTGAAGCCGAAGTCCCGTTGGAAATCTAGACAAGAACTGGCACTGAAACCTGCATTTCATCTCCCCTTGCAGAGTGTGTCTACCTTTTTTTTTGCAAATGGACGAGCAACAAATTAAATGATTTAATTTGAAATTTTATTCATATATTTTATATATATATATATATATATATATATGCATATCTTGCTGATAAAAGACCTTTATTCTCTCGATACTCGCAGATTGCTCATAAATTTGGTCTCCAAGTAAGGGTAACCTTTTATAAAGGTAAAAATGATTTAATTTGAAATTTTATTCATTATTTTCCTGTGCTGATGTTTACTCTCTCGATGCGTTCGAACCCCGTACGGGAGTAGTGCCATCAGTGCACCTCATGTGGTGCACTGTAAGCATTACTTAAGGTTCTTTGCAGCGTGCCTTCGGACCCTAGCTACAACCCCCTGTCGTTCCTTTTACTGTACCTCCTTTCATATTTTCTTTCTTCCATCTTACTTTCCACCCTCTCCTAATAATTGATTCATAGTACAACTGCTTTGAGGTTTTCCTCCCGTTACACCTTCCAAACCTTTTACTGTCAATTACCATTTCGGCGCTGAATGACCTCACAGGTCCCAGTGCTTGACCTTTGGCCTAAATTCCATATTCAATACGATTGAATTCGATGCTTTCGAAGAATTTTTTAAGGAGATCAAAAGTTCACAGATTTCCACAATGCGTGCGTGTTGGCGTCTGCCTCGGAGGGTCGTTCTGTTTGCCCCGATGCTTCTGAGTTTAAATACAAACAACATATGCAGGGGACTTTTTTTTTTTACGTTTGAGGAGCTTATCTTGAAAAGAGATTTTAACAAAACACTGTCCTCCGTGTAAATAAGCAAACATTAAGTAAAATAGGCAGCCTAAGAGCCTACATGCCTCCAAGAAGGTGAAGAGACTAACAAATATCACTTATGCCTATGTATGTATATATATATATATATATATATATATATATATATATATATATATATATATATATATAATATATATATAAATAAATACATACATATATAAATATATTTATTCATTTATATAGGCCTATATATACGTATATATTTATACATATTTTTACATATATATATAGATATATATATATATATATATATATATATATATATATATATATATAATATATATATACAGTATATATACAGTATATATATATATATATATATATTTAGGCATAAGTAATATTCGTTAGTCTCTTCACCTTCTTGGAGGCATCCATTTATATATATATATATATATATATATATATATATATATATATATATATATATATATATATATATATATATATATACTGTATATATGTATATATATATATATATTCATATATATACTTATATATACTTATATATATATATATATATATATATATATATATATATATATATATATATATATATATATATATATATATATATATATATGTGTGTGTGTGTGTCTGTGGGTGCATGTCTGTGTGTGTGCGTGTGCATGTGTAACTGATATTCGTTGGTCTCTTTACCTTCTTGGAGACTTCCAGGCTCCTAAGATACCTGCTTTACCTACTGTTTACTTATATTTACAGATGGCAGTGCTGTTAAAATCCTTTTCAGGACAAGTACCGTGAAAGTAAATAAAACTTCTCTGCGTGTGTGTCTAGTATTTACTCTCGGAAGTGTCGAGATAAACAGAAACCCCCTCCTCACCTTCTATATGAGGCAAACGTCAACTAGCACGTGTTGTGGAAGTCTGTGAACTTTTGGTCTCGGTAAAGAATTCTTCGAGAGAGTAAACAGCTGCACAAAAAAAATAATGATTAAGGGGCCTTTTATCACTGAATATCTTGCTGAATATAAGTAAGCGTACAAAGAGAATTAATAATTTTACGTATTGTTAATGGCAGTACATGAACAAAATTTAGAAAGAAAATAATTTTGACCTTCATCAAGGCTATCCTATTCTCTCGAGTGACCTGGCATGTGAGCAACCAGTCTCAAGTTATATGAGGGGCACCTGATCTTGTAAGTTGGTTGAAATAGTCACTTGGCATTTCAGAGGCACTGTTCTAAAGAGACAACCTTGACTTGAACTGTCTCGACAAACAAATATAAAATAATTAGAAAATGGGGTAAAATGGGCTACAGGAAATAAATTACGATAAGGAGGATAAGTATCAATTAAGTTCATTGGTCTTCTCCAATGGCAGAATAAATATGATAACTAAAGGAATACAAATAAAACGAAAATGACCCAGTAAGAACAAATACAGAACATCATAAAGGGAACTATTGTAATGTCATGAACAATTGGTCCTTTTCATGATAATTAACCACGCCTGATTAGCTTGTCAGTATTATTGCATTCAAGCTAATATGATTCAAACATTTCCTTAACCCTCTGAGATAAGGTGAAGCATAGAAAATTCCAAGCAATAAGCAGAAAAAATAAACATTACGAAAAACAATGAACGTTCCAACTTTTCGTCAACACCAATATACCAACATGAATTAACGCAACTTGTGTGTGTATGGTCTCTCATCCTTGGAAAATTACATAAAGAAAAAACGCATCCAAGTGAGTGAGTAGTTAACTGTAAATGAATCCCTGCAGTGAACATTCATATTTGGAGTCTGGCTCAGAAATCTTGTGCTTTGGTTTTCAAAAAAACTTCTGCTCTTTACTAAATCTTTTGCCTACTTCTTCCACTCCTCCTTGGTTCATCATTTAGATGACAAGGCTTTTAATCCTATAACCGTAAGTTATGTTTACTCTTCAGTGCCTAAAAAAATCAACCATCTCCACGCTTCCACCATCCATATGACCATGGTTTCCATCTGCCCTTATAACAATTATCTTTGTTCTTATATGCACTAAGAACTTTCTCTCCTTGCAAACACTTCCCAACTCTTTCACTAGTGGCTTCAGTTTCTCTTTACTATCACCAATTAAGACCATCATCTACTTAATACTTCATTCTTATCACCTTTATTTATCCTATTACTTTGCCCCTGCTCCTCTTACCCTCTCTCTATGCCTTCCTTCATCACTCCATCTATAGAAATATTAAATAGTCATGGAGAAATCACATACTATAGTCTCAACCCACTTTGGCCCCAGCATAGTCACTCTCATATAAATATTGTAATATAAGCTTTATTTTGAATAAATAACTTTTAATTGCTTTCTGCAACTTACCTTCCATGCAGCATCCTCAACAATCTCTATATTCATCTCTATCAATTCCATTTTAAACTTTTCTATGTTTTAGTATAACACATACAGCTTTTTCCATTCACATTCAAACATCTAACAACTAGTTGATAAAAAAAACTGTCAACACTCTTTTTCTGGAAATAATCCTAACCTCTATCAACTTTTCCCTTAAAACACAATTATTCATCTCATTCATTGCTATGGGACCTTCCCATCATCCAGATATAAATTACACGCACCTTGGCCAGCCCACGAGTCATATTTTCACAACGGTCTGTCACTTGTAATGCCAACACTGTGGCACCTTTCCATCTCGAACATTTTAATCGACCTCCGTATGCCCATAATTACCACTCCTGCATACATTCTAAAAATTACACTGACCCCATCAACTCTTGGTTTATACAGATCCGTTTCTTTTATATCCTCGACATTCAACAGCTCTTCAAATTGCTCACTCCATGACAAGAACTGCACTCTCTACAGACATTATATCTTCTTTTGCACTTTCTATTTCCAGATAAATATGATGATGAACCTTTCTGCATTTACTTCCCTGAGAAGCTTTCTTTTTCTCCCTGAAATTTTGCTACGATTTAGCTCCACATTTTCAACATAAGCCACCTTCTCATATACTTTCCCTTTGACTACTTTCTTTCCTCCTGCAACTTTTTTTCTGACACTCTCCTCACACTTTTATAACCCGCTGCTGTTTTTTATCTACCTAGAACTTACACCTCCTATCCCATCTACCTACCCTCCCGGAGCCTTAAGCGCTAACTACTGATTCTGTGATCCCTTCCAAATTTGCATATTCCTCATATACTCCCTCTACTTTAGCGTCTTAAGCAGTCACATTGTTCACGTTATGATACTAATGTCTACAGGAGATTACTGTGATTAAGGACAAAGTTTGAAGAACTTCGACTTGTAGCATCATTATTAAAATTTCTTGTCCTTCAGTTTCATTAACAAGTATCTTTTTTACAGCTAATGACACCGTCCATCACAGTAAATATAAGTTACTGAATTCTTAGGTAAGTATATAATTATATTATCGTTTTTCCAATGCCGTTTTATATGTTTTGTCAAACTACAATTATTTTTCTTGCATACCACTGAGTTTTGGTGATCTTCAAACAAATTTTCTTAGTATCAGGTTTAATATTACTCAGCTTGCTAGAAGTTTTATCTTACCTACAACTAAAATTTGGAATAGTTTGACTGGGGCAGTTGTGGAATCTTCTGATCCCCTAATGTTAAGCCAGGAGCAAATCTATTCCTGCTTTCTACTGACGTCTCTTAAATTTAGGTGTTTCGCTTTTCAGTTTTCTGTAAAAGAAAACTATTGAGGTGACTATTTGTCTGTCCGTCTGCACTTTTTCTCTCCGCCCTCAGATCTTAAAAACTACTGAGGCTAGACGGCTGCAAATGGGTCTGTTGATCATCCACCCTCCAATCATCAAACATACCAACTTGCAGCCCTCTAGCCTCAGTACTTTTTATTCTATTTAAGGTTAAAGTTAACCGTGATCGTGTGTCTGGCAACGCTTTAGGTGCCAACAACACAGGCAAACCACCGGCCCGTGGCTGAAAGCTTCATGGGCCCCAACTGAGAGTTTCATGGACCGCGACTGAGAGTTTCATACAGTATTATACGCTGTACAGAAAACTCGATTGCGCCGAAGAAACTTCGGCGCATTTTTAACTTTTTTTCCCTTAATACTTATTTATTGATCAACTTTTCTATAACTTGTCTCTCTCTGCAGCTGATTTCCCTTTTGAGCCCTTTTGGGTTCATAGTGTGCTGACTCTGTCCATAAAGGTTCTCTTCTGAGGGTTTAAAGAAAAGAAGGAAAGAAAGGAAGAAGTGGAAAACTGAGAAAAATCTTGTAATCTAGCAGTAACTCAAGCCTTACAAATAGTCTTAAATAGTGAAGGACAGACTCTGACAGACTCCTTACTCTCTGAACAAAACGAATTCCCTCACTTGACTTAGTAACCCAGGTGACAGAAAAACCAAATGTACATACTTCTAAACTTACAGAATACACGAATACTTGTCGTTCGAAGATATGAACGTCTGTACGGAAAAAATACTGGTGCAGGTCTTACAAAAAAACAAAAAAAATAAAACAAAACAAAAGCAAAATTTAAGCATACGCATTCGCGCGCAATGGAGAGTTTTACACAACCACTCTTACAGACTCATACACTTGCTCATTGGAGTTTAATGAATTTCTGCGCTGTATTCATAATTAAATGGACCAAAAAGTTTTTAACGTGCCATGCAGTTCTCTGCAAATTACATTTCTAAGAATAAAAAGATAACAGAGCCCCGGCATTATTAAATTACGGGTAACTGCACAAGAAAGTAAGAGATTATGAATAAATATCTGGATAAATAAATGAATGAAATACGGAAAAAATATAAAAAAAACATAAGATTTTTAAAACAAATAAATTGAGATACAGATAAAATGGAAAAAAATATTCGAATAAAATAATATAAAAGAAGCATATAAATTATTAGCAGCTTAAAAAAAGCTTAAATAAGTAGAGCATTAAAACATAACGCTTGTACATATTATTACACCTAAAGACAGAACTAAGACTCTCGTTAAAATGAATAAGACCCCTGTTCAGTGCCCAGGCAGTAACGACCGTAGTGAACGCTGCCTATCGGATTATTAGAGCTAACAGACGGTGGTTAAGAAGCCTTAAGTCATAATGCTCATGGTTGGAAAACACCCACTGCTCTGAGATAGTCTCCAGAAGGTCTAAAAGCTCAAGCTTCATTTTATTTAGATGACAGAGGTCTTAGAATGGTCTCATAGGCAAACAATAGAGCATTATTATTTTCAGCAACAGAACAAATGCCAATATCCTTCTCAAAGGTCAGTAGGTTAATAATATCACTTCCTTTGTGAGGAAATTTCAGCAAGCATATGCGCAAAAGCACCTGATCCTTCAATCAAGAAGTATCAACATCGGGCAATCCAGCATCCAAGTGTTCGGTGGCCGGTAATAAAATCACCGGAAAAAAAAAGTCACAGGGAAAAAAAGTTACAATTTTAGCTAGGAAAAACAGTCAGGAGAAACGGTCACATTGATTTACAGTCTTTTGTTTATGTTTTTACGGTAATCCCCAACGGCCTCGCACTATACACGCCGCAAAAACCCTTGGGGGGGGGTTTCACTATCTAGGAAAGATTAATGTGACTTTTTTTCTGTGACTTTTTTAGCTGTGACCTTTTTTTTTTACCTGGATTCTAGGTGTTCAGGTCTCCCTCGGTAGATCTTGTGTTCATAATGATATTTAATACTCATTTCAGCTAAAAGATCACCTTGTACTAGAAACAACTAATGTTACGCCTTTTGCCTAAGCTGGTCTGGTTGTTCATTCAATCACTAGCCCCACGTTCTCTGTACATAGATCAAATGACTAAAACGTGGCTGTCATCAGTTCGTCTCTCCAGCACTGTCACATCCTACCAGTTCAGATCTGGCTGCTTAACTGGTCTGTGGTTGGCTAAACAGCATTTGGGGCATTAAGCTGTTGCAGTCTGACGCTAATTTTTTTTTCAGTTGTCGCTGAACTCCATGCTCGGCTACACAGCAGATATCTCACCGGAGTGACCTTGTAGTTTCCAACAAACTACTCCCTGTATGTAAAGAAGCTCTGAATGCTACCTTCATCTAATTTAGCTCCTGGAATGAGGCCGCTGCAAGGAGCCAGAAATAAAATCTGGGCTAACGATGCATAAAATGAAGGTTTCTTCATAACCTATAAAAATATATGCTATCACAATAAATTTTCTTCATAACATACATAAGCTACCACTGTACATGTTTTCTGTTCAGATACTGGAGAGGCAAATAAACAACAAACGCTGAACGACCAAGCCTACACAAGTCACGAGTCAGACGACAACTCACTCCAGTAAAATCAAGCTTTGTGGTCTTATATAATCATTATAATATTACGAAAAATAGTAATCACTAATTAGAATATCACTAATTTCAATATCACCAATACAGGAAAACAAATCCCTTACCTAGATATGGGCATTCTGGTGTTGTTGCTATCCCAAGCGAGACAATTCCCGTCTGCTTCCGCCCCTCTCTTGTAATAAACTTACGAGACGCAATCGTTCAAATTTCTCCCTCATAAAGGTGGTTCTTCTCTTGCTTATGGCAATGGAATTGCGTGAATGCACTACATGGTAAGAAAATCCGAAGAGGAAATGCGTCACAAAGCACTAGGGTATCGCTTGAACAAAACCCATACACAAATCGAGATGGTTTATAGGTAAAATCTGACAGTCTGGAACTGTTAGTACTTAAATAAATTTCATATTTCCGAAAATATGCAGTGCAAATATGTCAAGAAATATAAAATATTAAATATAAACTAGTTAGAATGGTACATCTGATATGACAATGACGAGTTCAAAATGTCGAGATACATAGATAGAAATTTACTTTGATTTTATATTTTTTTTTTAAAACGAACCAGCCCTTATCGCAGAAAATGGGTAGTTTTAGTAGGATACTGAAGTAAATTTCTCACTTTCTACTAACCAGAATTGGCAAGCCATACAGGCATTGTACGACAATTTGTCGCTCAATGTCGCTCACAGGGCGATATCGAGATACATAGATACTTATTTACTCTGATATTATATTTTTTGAGAGAAATAGCAAGGTTTTACTGCAGATAATGTGTATCTTAATAGGAAAGTAAAGCATAGAAATCTTGCGACAATTTTTTGCTCAATGCCGGTAAATGTGGTGAACAAATATGTAAAAAAAACCCACCTAAAAATTTTTTTTAGCAATAATATTTCAGGTCATGTTTATTTAGACATATACTAGTTCAAAAGTGTAAAAAACTAAAAATCGATTATTCCTCGAAATTCGGCGGTCGCCGCGCCCCTTCACCTGATATTACTTTTCCACGCGAATTTCGGTATAGATATGGGTCGCGGTGTGATCAGATTATATAAAACTGTTATGACAAATGAGGTAAATAATGGAATAAAGTTCATCTAAAATAAGATTGAAGCAAGAGTTTTAGTTTATGTCGCCTGGGTTAATGAAATGTCCAATTGTTTGTATGACTAAAGACCCTAACACAAGCTCAAGAAAAAGCGGACAGATGATTGTTTGCTCGGAGGTTAATTAACTCCTAGATACACAGCTATGTTTATAAACAGCAAGGACATTACTTGCATCAAATCTCTTATACAAAAAAAAAAAAAAAAAAAAACACCAGTTTTTGTATATCCCATATCGAAGGTCAGAAAGTTTTACGTAACTATTAATTTTTTTCTGTCTATATACATATATATATATATATATATATATATATATATATATATATATATATATATATATATATATATATATATATATATTATAAAAATAACAAACTGGTAACAGAAAAATTCTTATTACCTGCAGCAAAAACATAAAAAAAGAGGTCAAAACATCATATCTACTTATATATATATATATATATATATAGACAAAATCCACAAAGAAAAGAGAAACACTGGAGTGCTGCAAGGCCTTTCGACTGTCGTCCTTTACTGAGCAGACTGAAGAAATATAAAAATATGCACACCAGTGTTTCTCTTTCCTTTGTGGACTTTGCCTTTATTTATATGTTCATCACGTTCCATATTTTCGTGATTCAGTTATAAATAGACACACTCACACACACATATATATGTATATGTACAGTATATATATATATATATATATATATATATATATATATATATATATATATATATATATATATTATATATTTTTTGACTTAATTTTTATGTTTATTTTTGCTGCTGCAGGTAGTAAGAATTATTCAGTTACCAGTTTGGTTGTTTTTTTTTATATTTTCTTTTGAACAAACAGCTCTTGGCACTTGTGGGTGATAACGGCCTATGCTGGTGTTGCAGAGGCTTGTTCTTTCTCTGGCACAGAAGAGGACTTCTTTCCATTTCAGGTTCATCATGGTGTGATAGCTGAGCGTTTCTAGATTTTGTTGTCAGATGTCAACAAATTCTTCCTAGTTTATTCTCAGTTGCACCCTCTTCGGTTTCTGTTTTTGATAATGTGTCTACTTTGGAGCTTTTCTTACCAGAAATAGGTTTTATCGGGCACCCGACTTCATCAATTGCTGACAGTAGGTATTGCTGATGGATGAATTATGCTATATGTTTTTTGGTGGGGGGATGGGCAAGAAGTTGGTTACCTGCCAGGATGGCAGTGTATTTCTCTTTTGCTGCAGTTAATATCTAACTAAAGAAACCGAGGGTTTTGGTGGCATCAATCTTTTTTTGTTCTATGGCTGCATCCGCTGTGATGTTGTTTGTCATTGGTAACTGTGAGGTTAAGAAATACCAATGTTTTGATGTCTGTGAGTGCTTACTTGGTTGCTTTGAAGGTGTCTTTTGGGTGGGGTCCCACATACGTATTTTGGTATTACTGCTGAAGGCGCTGTAGAGTGGGTTCATGATTGGGAAGGAATCTGTAGCATTAATTTAGCTTTTTTGTGAACTCTTGGAATTCTTTTATGGTTTTTGGAGTTGGATATTTCCTGATGTCTGATGGCTTGGAGGGTTGAGGATGTATACAATTCTTGGAAACGTGATGGTCCATGAACTTGACAGAGACATTCCTGGTGATACACTGGCTGTGATGGATGATTAGGTCATTGTCCAGTAAGAAGGATAGGATGGCCCTGACGTGCTGATGGTGCTCTTGATTTCTGGTGAATATGAGTATGTTGTTGACACAGCAGATGCAGAAGGAGAGGTTAGTGGGATGTATATATAACTCCTGAATTCTCAAAGATGAATATCTTATAAATGAAGCTGTATGTTCCAAATTGCATGATGACTGCCATTTTTGGGATACTTTTATGATGACCTGTAACTTGACGGTGCAATTCATAAGGCTGAACTTGGAGAAGATTCTTGCTCTGTGGGAGGTGGATGTGGTGTTCACCATATTGAAAAGTTAGTAGTGGTTAGGCTACGTCTGAATGTTTGGTCATTTGTAGTTTCCTCAGGCACACCATGTGGATTGACAAGCCCCAAGGGCTGGAGGCCTTTTGACAAAGGCCCATCTGTTCCACCTCTCTTTTTAGCAATGTGTACTTCTCTAGTGACAGACAGCAAGTAGCTTCTCTGGTTGCAAGTGGCTAGTAGTTTCTCCAGTGGCAAGCAGCAGAACCTGGAGAGAGCCGGAAAACCCATATTTTTTATATGACGGCAGATGATGTGTTTGGCGGGTACTCTGGGAGTGTGACAAAGTTCTGGCTGGAGGATGTTGGAGAGTTCATGAATGAGGTGGTGTAGGTTGGTGATCCCTAATGAAGAGATTTTGCCACTATGAAAAAAATTGATATTTCTGAGGCTGGTGGTGGACAACATCCATGAGCAGCCCGTAGTGCATGAGGAAGTCAGAGCCAGGTAGGCAGTGTGTGGACATCAGTGGGTATTTTCTTCCTATTAGGTGGAGGTGACGTGTTAGTAGCAATAGGATGCTGAGGGGTTGCCATTGGCTGGCACATGGTATATCAGGGTGTTGGTCTGTCATTGGAAGTTGACTTTTGATGCTAATATTATCAATCTGAAGGTGCCCATGTCAACTTGGAACATCATGCCAGAGGCACTGTCATCAATATAAAATCTGACTTTACTTCCTAGGGTGGCTGCGTTGTTGTTTTTCCTCTGGCTGCAGTGGGTTAGCAGTTCCTAGCTGGCTTTCTGAATTTATGGTGATACATCCACAGTATGGGTGGCTGGAAACATGCAGGCGGCTGGAGGTAGTACCCCTTTTGCCATGGTTTGAGCAGATGTCATTGTGTGGCATTTCTTTTTGTCGCAGTTGTGATGGTCATCATTGTCCTTCATCTCAAAGATGGCGAGGCTATGTGCTGTGAGGCAACACACCTGCCTTCTTCGAGAGGTCCACTATGGGTGTACCTTCAATGTCGGCACACCAGCATGAATGTTGGTTGGCAGATGGCAGAGCAAAATTTCCCTGGTGAGGTCGACCTTTTGTGGCTTGTTGTCTGTGTCAAGTTTTGGAAAGGTAAGATGGGAGTTGAGCTCATCCTAGGGTGTCCTCACTGATGTGTCCTCCAGTGGTGTGTTGAGAGGTTGAGGGCTCATCTGGTGTGGCTGGGTGGGTGGCAGCAAGGAGAACTCTGCAATGAGGAACCAATGGAGTTGTTCTTACTTAATCTTCTGTGTGTCCATTCAGCCCACGATGCCATTGAAGAGTTTTGAGGATTGTCTCCAGAATGATAACTGGTTTTTGACTACACTAGAGGTTTTTCAGACAAGGAACTCTATGTTCTCTCTCCAGAACCAGACAGATGGCTCAGTCATCAAGGAGGGGGTCTGACATAAATTAAAGTTGGTTAATTTTGTGCTTTTGTTCGGTGAAATCTCGTGTATGATTTAACCTCTAAATGATTGTTCCAAAGCAGTAGAATCTGGACATCAATTAGCCTGGTAGTCGCAAAGTCTTTGCTCAAGAACCGAGTTTTATATCCGCCACACTGTGGAAACCACGTTTTAACACTCTTGAGAGAAAGAGCTAGCTACAAATAAAATGCAGTATCTAGACCAATAGTTGCTCTTTTCAGCAAGCATGGCTGCCTTTAGTCATATATCAACATGGGACAACAGAACATAAAACTAATACACCTGAAATTCATGAGATGTCAGCAGACGGCAGGAATCAATTTGCTTCTTACTGAAATATCTGGAGATCAGAGGATTCCACAACTGCACCAGGTGAACTATTCCACATTTTAGTTGTAGCCAAGATCAAATTCAGAGCAAACTGAGTATTATTAAACCTGATGCTAGAAAGTTTCAAGCTGTTTGCTGTAGGAGCCTGCCTATTGTTATGAACAAAACAGCTAGGTCAGGCTAAGAAACGTACAGAAGATGTTTGTCGTGTACACTTTATGTAAGAAACATAATGAGTCACCTTATGTCTGTGCCACAAGTCAACATTAAGAGTTACCAAAATAAAAGTGACTGATGACACAACTGCATCCAAGCGTTTGAGATGAGAGTCAGCAACAGAAGATCACACCGGAGAACAGTTCGCCAAACTTGGAAGAAGAAAAGAGTTAAAATACTTAGATATAACAGCTTAATCCCCAAACATTCTAAAACGTTTCTGCAATATACCAACTTCTTGAGAAACTGGAAGCAATGTTATATATGTACTTCTCAAAAGTCAATTTCTTATCAAAAGTTACACCCAAGACCTTAAAAGAGTCACTGACATTTAAAACCATACTATTTAAACATAAATCAGGATGCAAAGGCAAAAGATTTCTGAATCAACTGACTGTCATACTTTGAGTTTTAGAAGGGTTAAGGTTCATGCCTCAAAGCCTACTACACTCGTGAATATGTGCCAGATCTCTTTTTAAGGACTCTGCACTGGAACCCCAGACCTAAGGCGCGAAGAAGGAACAACATCTAGATGGGGAGCAACATAGGCATATGTAATCAGTTTGTTCTCCAAACCTTGCCACAGATCACTAGTAGAGATGATAAATAGCAAAGGTCCAAGAACACTACCTCTAAAGGGATGACATGCCTTGTGTGTCTCTTAAGAAGAACTGTACACTCAGTACATCTTATAGCTCGTGCTTGCCTTCAGTCGAGGACTGTAGACTATGAGTGTCTATATTTGTCTTCTGTTTTGTGCTTCTACCTAGAGAGAAAAAATAAAGGGGGATAGAAAAAAAAAAACACTGCAGTGTTTACTTAGACGAAAATTGAGAGAATAATAGGATAAGAGGTAGGAACGACAATGGTAGCTAAAGAAACAATTGGGCAAGTGCACTAACATGTTCGTTTACAATGGACAAAAACAGGAAAATCCCGGTCATTTCGAAAGTAACGGTTGGGCTTTTATCTACCTCGCCAGAGACACACTGATCCTCAAAATTTCCGAGACCATGTAGAGCACAAATAAATTTGAACAGCAATAGCCATGTCTGTGAAGATGGGAGGGCGGGCTTGTGGGAGGATACTGAAATGGGCGTTGTACTACTTAGTGCCTTTAATTTGCAACTTTCTTATCATTAATATATAAACCTTTATGTATTGTTTTAAAGATTTTCGCTGATTACAATGTCTTGACGTAACAAAATAAAACATTATGGTTTGTGAAACTGTAGTCTATGAAAATCTTTAAAACGATACAGGGAAGTCTGTATATTAATGATACGAACATAGCAAAGTATTATTATTATTATTATTATTTACATACAGACATTTTTGTATTGGATTAAAAATCTCAGTCGTTTACAATTGCACAGAGCATAAATTTGATGCAACAAAGAAAATGTTATGGCTTGGTAAATATATACACTTTTACCATCACCATTCTAGTCAGATGAGATCGCGATTCTCATTTTACCATTATATTCGCAACTTCTCGTTAATACGCTTGAAGAGGGAAAAATTAATATCATTGATGTTACCCTGGCAATTTACCAGGAATTATGATTTCTTTGTACCCTGCCCATTTATTCATAAGTTTCATATTTGTACCTCTTATCATATGTATTCAGTTTCCAAGAAATTTATTAAGTCATTTGACTCGTATTATCAAAGACAGCCAGTTTCCTTAAGTAACTCCTGTTTGCCAGCGTTTCAGTCCATCTCCCATCCCCCACATATTTACGTGGACATGTCACTGCTCCTTACCGTATATACAACTGTTCAGATCCCTTCCCTTTACCCATATACGCAAACATGGTTCCGTAAGACTTTTGACTCCCACATCTGTAAGTTTTCCGGTGCCTTCCCTTGGTTCCTATGTCAGGTGTTAACTAGCCCGGTATATATATATCCACCTTTGTCACCTACTCCGAGGCGCTAGTACTAAACATGGCGGAAGCTCCACGGGACGCCGTGTTTAGTACTAGCCCCTCTGGGATCAAAGTATTATATACACCCATTTCTGTATTGTGTGGTCGACAAATTTTATTAATACACGACATCTTCGTGCGCCGTCTACTTTACTTGGCATGAGTTTACCCTGGACTTTGACAAAGGTGGATACATACCAGGTTAATACCCATATGTCAAGTGTATAACGGATTAAGTGTTTTGACTCATACATTCGAAATTATTCGCATCTCTTTCTGACAGATATGTTCCAGTGTTCAAGTATATGTTCGTTTCACCAGTGTTCGAGTCACTATCTCATCTTCTGATAAGAGGGAACTGCCAAAGCACAATATTAGGCGAACGTGCGAAAGAAAAATAGAAATGGCCAGTGTTACCTCGTTCCACTGTTATGTCACTTACCACCGATGAATTAGGAAGGAAAAGTCGTATGTAATACACGAGGATCAACCAGGGTACAAGGAGACCTTTTTCATGGGAACGCAATCTAATGCTCTTATTGGAATCTCATTTTTTACCTCTTTCCCGTCTCTCTCAATCTCCCTCAGCTCCGATTTTTAATTGCGACAAAACTACAATTCCATACTGTAATTGCTAAACTGCAGAAGTGAAAAATCTTATCCTGATTTTTCGTCGTAAACTAATTATCCAGTTAACAGAGGATATCGATTCTTAACCTGCAATTCGTACAACAATTAAGTCCATTATTATCCTAATTTCGTACGGATGTTAGTTACGTTGTTTTTGTAATGTCTGAGTGACCTTTATGTATAGGTTTTTAAATCTTGACCTCTTCATGAATTGGTCATACAACTCCCTACCGATTTTAATTATATGACGAGCAGATGTATGATTTGGGGAACTGAAAGAACGTAAATGAAAACTAAAAGACCTTCAATGGCAGATTGGTCTCTTTAGCGGAGGCCATTGTCGAACTCATTTTTCACTCCTGTAAAGTGCTGGGGAAAAAGACAAAGGGTTTGCAACCCCGTATCCTGCGTCACATTGGAATAGAAACCAGAAAAAAAAATAATATAGAAAGAAACGGTCACTGTAACTTTAATATGGAAAATTTACAAAGTACACAGCGTACAGGGTTCATGTTCTCACAGCCACTGCAGTAAAGCACACACCGTTCATCATTGGAGAAAAATAGGAAAACACAAGGTGTTATAGGGATACTTTTCTTAGAAGCTTAAAAATAAAGTTATGGACTCATGCAAGATTAAAAGAAAATAGCCCACACCCTATTTATGAAGAGTACCTTTAAAATGAACTTGTGTGGTTAGGAACGGCCACTACTGCTCAATCGACACCTTAGCTTAGGCCACAATAATTTTTTATCTTCAGAGCTCAGTCCCCGAACACTGATCTGGGACTGAAGATACAAATGGTCCTTCAAATTAGAAAAAAATCCTAAAGTTCAATGCACTTATAACGTAAGAGCAAGAAATTTTCGTTGGCAAGGTAGATTCTTTTTGGTGACTAAATAAGCAGCGTCACAGATTAACAAAGTGTTCTGTAGAAACAGTGACTTTGGCAGCCATAATGGTTTTAGGTATCTCAGTCAAATAACACACAAATACATTTTAGGGGGAAAAATCAGCTGGATAAGAGGCATTTCTCAACGCACAGGTTTTCACTTCTGTAAATCTTCGTAATCACTACAAACTTTAGTTTTGCTCGCTAGGCTTAACATTGCCGAAGCATATTTAGCATCATCGGAAAATTTTTACTCTTCAGCACACACACGAACAAATACTATGCTACAGTATCTCCGAATTTCGAATAAGAGACAGAACATCAAGCCTTTTGAAATTCCCTCGCTTTTAGATGAAATATCAGTCGCAGAGCCCTGACGCCTTTCTTCTGTTTTTCCAGCGAAAGCTTCGTCTTCACCTAAGCCGTAACGACAGAGAAAAAGAGAGAGACAGAGACACAGCTGGATGAGAGGAAGAGAAGGCAAGATAAAGAGCGGCAGGATATACTTTCTATTCCCAGAAGGTGGTGGGTCACATCTTGCAAAGGAACGATCTCATCTTGGATTAGAAATACTTTATCTCATTCTTCATGCAGGTTTTTTAGCCTACGATACACAAGTTTGGAATAGATATATTATATATATATATATATATATATATATATATATATATATATATATATATATATATATATATATATATATATATATATATATATATATATATATATATATATATATATATAATATATATATATACATATATGTATACATATAAGTATATACACACACACACACACACACACACACACACACATATATATATATATATATATATATATATATATATATATATATATATATATATATATATATATATATAATCAAGAGAGAGAGAGAGAGAGAGAGAGAGAGAGAGAGAGAGAGAGAGAGAGAGAGAGAGAGAGAGAGAAATGTACAGAAAATTCGGATTTCGGCACTCCCCTCTTCCTTGTTCCTCATAATCAATTTCAGTCTTTAACTTCCTGGACTTACTGAAACTCCTTGTCCAGACTTCCAAGTTTTTAAAATATCTCATAAACCTTGAATTCCAATTTACAATTAACAAATTTTCTCACAATATTTCACCCGCCACCTGCGTAGAACATTATTCATCACCTGTTGTCGTACTGTGCCGTACAACCTGATATTGTCTACTCTGGTTCTAATGCTTATTCCTTTCCACTGTCTCTGGTCCTTTCACTTATAATCTTTTGTTACCTCAATATGCCCTTTTTAACTCTTATTTTGAAGGTCTCTATTTCAAGTTTCGCCTACTTCATCATGTAAACAATATAATACTTTAACATAGCAAGGACTGCTAGGTGAGAAGTAACAGAAAATCAGTATATTTATTTTCTTTTCCTAAAACAAAGGGAACTGTGATTGATGGGAGAACAAAAGTTTACAATTAATCGCCTTTGAGCCCCCTTTTTCTATTGAAAGGGGTTGAAAGGGGATGAAAATGCAACAACAGGGGAATGGGTTTTGGGGTTAAAACTGACATGTTTGTGATATCCTTTACTGCTGATATAACTATTGTGGCTGTTTCTAAAAATATAAAGATTTTCTTGCCTAGACTGGATGGCCTTCGTATGTCATGCTCATACTTTATTCCAAAAGTGTTTCCTGCCTGTGTTCGTTATAAAATCTGTAGGTGTTTCAAGTGAAGAAACATTTGGCAATTTTACCGCCTTTTCTGCAATGTTGTAATAAATTAAGGTATTTTGTTTCCAAGGTCATCAAGGTCTTTGCCACTACAAGCTCCAAAAGAGGAATTTTGGAAGAGAAAAAGTGACTGGGAAATAAAAATAATCACAAAAACATAAAACGAACAAATAATGACGATTAACGATAGGTGAAAAGTGTAAAGTGTAAAGATCACAAGGGAATAGGAAAGAAAGAGTATTTGAGGTGATGAAAGCAGAGGAAAACTGGAAAACTGCTAAATTCAAAATACGAAAAAAGAGAACTAAAAAAAATTATTGATAGGATTAAAAAAGAAAATAGACAAAAATTATAAGAGTTAAGGAAGACAAAGGGAAGTTAACATATAAAAAAAAAACGATATAAAAGACAACTCGCTGTAGCAAGATCTACCGATAAGACAACCAGTTCGTATAAAAGATTTTGAGAGAAAATCACTCTTATTAGGCTTTTCGAGCAGTAACTACGAGCAGATTATCCGTGGAAGAAATAAAGTTTTCAGAAATGCATTATATCAAAAGATTTTTTTTTTTCGTACAAAAACACCAAAATTAATCTAACTGTGCTTGAGGTGAAAAGTATATAAATTAATTTTTCCTATACTGGTAAAAGCCATTCCATTATTTGAAACATCTGCTTTTATTCTCGAACTAATCTCAAACCCTTCGAAAAAGATGAAAATATGCAGGCTAACATTATTGCAATACTGTTTAGATCAAATGCGTGCAAGAACAAAGGAAACATATATACAGACAATTCAGTCCCCTCTCCCCTTCAAGGGCAGTCTGAGAAAGTATCACAAGAAATATATATTTTTTTAAACTAAGTAATCAACGTCGCGACATTACCTCACTGAGACAAGCCTCGCCTGCAAAAGACAAGGGAAAATAACTGCTTTAGATGGCAAATCACCAAAGAAAGATTCCCAGCAACTGAAGCTAAGAATGTCTGAGAAAAACGAGTCGCCTCAAAGAATTATGTGAAAGCCTTAGGAGTTGCTTTTTCATGATACAATCTCAACATGATATTTCAAGAAATGCAGTAAAGCAACCAACAAAAAACGGCATAAAAAAGTATAAAAAATGAAATACAAACAAAGGTAGGATAAAGCAGCAAATGTTTTTCACAAATGTTTAAACAGAGAAGCTGCTCTCCTGTCCTTTGGTCGCAAACTCATTATGGAGTAATGATTGATGTTTTGATTTTCATTTTGATGTTTCAGAGCTCTTCGAAGACTAGGAAGCGCAGAAATTGAAAGCAGTAAGTTCTCGAAAGCTTGCAAACGATGTAAATAAAACATTGACAGCTTTTGGAAAAATACTAACATTTAAAAAGATAATTAAAATTTAATCTTTTTTAATTACAGGAAGCTTCACTTTGGTTTTATTTCGAGAACAATAACAACACGATTTCCAGTGGAATAAGGCTTATAACCTAAAATGACTACAGGACATAATAAATATAATATGCACACTTGTCGCGCTGTAAGAATAAATGAAAATTCCTTTTGTGTTTTGAATGCTAACGTTTTTAATATATTTCCAAAACACAACTAGATTTTCATTTATTCTACAAGATATAATATAAATAAAGTTTGTACACATTTCAGTTATAAAGTTACTGTTTTGTGAAGTTATATTTTTTTGTTCTATGATATATTAATGTCTAGCGCAATATAGTAGCATATATATACAATTATTGTTGAACAACTATATTCATTATTCGCTAGAACATAATAAAATCCACTGAAAGCTTTCCCTTGAGCCACTTAATGCGAATGATTAAAAGAGACTTTGCGAGGAATAGCTTATTACGAGGGACAGCTCAAAACTTTCTCGGAAATACTTTTTTTACTTAATCGCATTTTCTTCCTTAACTTTTCGTGAATTTAGTTCCGAGACTTTTTCTCAATACATTTATCAAAATCATCACCACTAGCCTTGAGAGCACAGACTCGTTGGAACAAAGCAAATGAATTGTAATCATGTCAGTTGCAGAAGAGATCAACTACCCCTAGAGTTTTTTCATAAATCCAAAATCTAAGGGAAAAACATCTTTTCAAATGTGTACGGTTTCGCTACCAAAATAGTGACATCATTTTAGAGCATTAAATAAGTTCTTTATTAATTACCCTGAGGGAGTTAGCACACATAATGACTGCAGTGACCTTATGTGTGCCTAATTTTCTAATTATGGCTTTGCTTCTTTGATAATTAATTCTTACGCTAAAAACCAATGCAGTATGGGATTACGCGATCTATAAACGTTCTAACCCCATTGAAGAAAATGGTCAATTTTGTTGTAATGATCATACTGACAGAGACACAACGATCAACTTTTGTAGTCCCAGATCTTTGCTGCAAATGAGAATGGGTTGACTACAGGGAGTAAGATGTGGCAGATGAATGAGTCTTGTTAAGACTAAATGTTACTGATTCTTCGTACCGCACCAGGTGAGCAAGAGTCCGTGCTGGCAGAAAACCAGATTATTCATAAACAATGACAAAACAACCAGGTCCCCACAGCCTTTGATTCTTGAGCTAGTACGATACTTTAAGTGACTAAAACATGGGTTTGACAGCAAACGCTGCATAGAAAATGAATAAATGAATGTCTTGATGTATACTAGAGGGGAGAAATCATTGTAAGCAAGGGCCTCAATGGTTTCCCTCTCCACCATGTCTACCCCAAGAGTTGGTAGCGCCAGACTCGACGAATTACAAGGATGGAGGCTCTGTGTCACATTCCAGACCGCCCGATTCCACTCCTAAGAACTGGCCCTTATCCCGCCTTAGCACCTTCTTCCTTAAACCGTCCACCTTCCCTGTCTAGCAATAGCAAACGTTGGCCGACAGAGCGCCACAACTGATAGTTACAGTTGATGAAGCGTAAGGCGTAACACGCCCTTCGGGACAATTAAAGGAAACCCCGTTGAAAGAGGAATAGTGCTGGAGTGCTTTACATTACACCTCGCCTTTATCAGCGACTCCATTCTGAAACAACTGTAGTTCATTCTGAAAACCAATTTTTTTCCCACACATTACTAATTCCTCTGAATCCTTCGCAATCTTGTACTACTAACGGCCGGGACTATCAAACTACCAGTCCTTAGTCGTTATGAATGCAATTTTACAAATTCTTTCTCTCTTGTTATCGTGGATGGCAATCTCATTCACTTGATAACCCTAACCCTGCCCCAGGGAAAGCCTTTACAGTAGTAGTAGTAGTACACTCGGAAACCACAATCTCCGACCCACATAGGTTGTGCTCCGAGTTTATGAGCGGGGCCTTTCTGGACGGCGGGCAACGCCAACTATCACGGATTGAAACACGCTCGAACACCTTTTAAACTCTTCCGGATTTTGCTTTGGGTGTTTTTTTCTTTTTTCTTTTTTTTTATGATTTCGCTGCATATAATGCAAAGCAGTCACGGTATGATTATATAGACAACACTGTGTTGAATTCTACAACCTGTATAATATCGAAACGAAGAAAAAGTGCCGAAACTGCCGGGTTGTAATTAGGAAAGGGGCAAGGGGGGGAGGGAAGGGTAGAATCTTTCCAGAAAGGCCCCGCTCATAAACTCGGAGCACGACCTAGGCGGGTCGGAGAATGTGGTTTCCGAGTGTACCTTCTCTGTAAATGCAAATGGACTATGGTGAGTTCTGTAAGGAGAGCCTATAGAAGCAAAGCCTCAGGAGAAATCTTCAATTTTTAAAGACGGCGGGCCCGGGCAGTCGTCTAGAGAACCACAAGACTCTATTTTTTTAAAAATATCCTTTAAAAACCCGCACAGTAATAATCATAATAATAATTTTTATCTTCGAAAATGACAATTAGTAAATTTTTTGGCATATATTTCTGATATAACAGATATCACGATGTCTTTTTTAAGCCAGAAAACGTTATTGAGTTGAAGTTAGGAATCAACCGAAGATGATATGAAAAATTTACAATCGGTGCTCAGAACTGGAGGGATTTAATAGTGATATATTTTCTCTATGAAAGTCCTTACTTTATTAGTGCTATATTCCGACATGGGTTCTTATTTTCAGAGCAAATAAGAACGTTTGTCGTAAGAAACGTACCAAATAACTTCAACTCACGGATCCTCGAAGTTTCCGTGTAAAGAGAGAATTTTATACTGAAAAGGCAGACTCTCTGGATATGACGCAATGTTTATAAAAGCCATTTTTACGACTAGACTTATTTATTCTAGCTGTGCATAGCGACATAAACTAGGCGAGGCGATACAATTTTCTGGAAAGAAGAAATGAATGAGGTTTAAGCGAGATATGGGGAGATGAAGCGTTATTCCGGGGAACTCACTGAGGGTTGCTCAATAACGTGTAACAAGGAACATAAGAAGTTGTGTACCTGATTTGTTTTTTGTAGATTATGATGTTCATTTCATTATTTTTTCTCACTATTGGATATTTTGGATATTCCTGTTTTCCCTTACAAATATAATTAAAATGTAGTAAAAAAAACTAGGTAGGAAAATGCTTAGCTCTCTCCCAAAGGATAATTTTGCCAAATATGTGGATATAAATTAACACACGCGCACACACACACATATATATATATGTATATTTTGTATATATATAATATACATATATATGTGTGCGTGTGCACGCACACACACACACATATATATATATATGTGTGTGTGTATTGGAATTTCTCCTGATCTTACCATTAGGTATTGTTTATCTTTATGATCGGGAAATTCAGTTATAAATACTGGTGCACCATAGTGCACCATACAAGACATAAAATCCGCAGAGGCATCATCGACATGACTTCATGAACACTGATACAAGCTTTAGTTATAGCTATATTTTCATGAAATTTCTTCCGGAAATTCCTCTAGTACATTAGTTATTTGATTTCCAAGAGCATAATGCGTAAGTAGGAGACCTTCACTTCTTATAAACTTTACTTCAGGTGTTGCAGTCCTTTCTACAGTACAAGCTACAGTTCCCTTTACCTTTGATAGAGATTTCGAACTGGTTTTCTCGGTTAGGAATAAATCTGCGTTTTTTAAAACAACCATATTCAGTTATATGACACTAAAATTCAACATTGGATCAAGTTAAGTATACCTTAGTTTTACCAGACCACTGAGCTGATTAATAGCTCTCCTAGGGCTGGCCCGAAGGATTAGACTTATTTTACGTGGCTAAGAACCAACTGGTTACTTAGCAACGGGACCTACAGCTTATTGTGGAATCCGAACCACATTATAGCGAGAAATGAATTTCTATCACCAGAAATAAACTCCTCTAACTCTTCATCAGCCGGCCGGAGACTCGAACTTGGGCCTAGCGAGTGCCAGTCCACAGCTCTACCGACTCACCCAACGAAGAGCTTCAACTTTGGATCATATGTGTTCCTTCCATTAGAATAAAATCCTGAACCTAGATTCTATCTACTTTGCTTTATTCTATTTACGATCTTCCTTTCTTTAAATCTTTCTGAAAACCGTTAAGGACAGAGTCAACAGCCTACAAAACCAGCCTGCAGAGAGAGACAAGACATAGGTAAAGGTGATGAACAAATAAATATGAAGGAACAGAAAATAAGACCGATACACTGAATTCAAGAGACGTCAGCAGAAAGGAGGAATGAATTTGGAGGTCAGAATATCCCACAATTGCAATGGACAAACTATCCCATATTTTTGCTGTAACCAAAATAAAACCCCAGCGAACTCAGCAGTATTAAACTTGATACTAAAAAACGATACACTGTTTGCAGTAGTAGCCTGCCTAGTGTTACAGCTCGTCAGGTAGAGAAGAGTGAAGAGGATATTTGCCGTTTGTTGCCACAAGTTAACATTTAGCTGTCAAAGCAAACTTGACTGATGACATAACTCTTTCCAAGAGTTTGAGATGAGTATCACCACCGGAAGATCACACCGGAGAACAGTACTCCAAAAAGGGAAGGAGAAAGGAGCTAAAACACTTGGATGTAAAAGCTTCATCACGAACCATTCGAAAACATTTCCGCAAGATAAGACAAAAATTTAATGACAATAATTCCTTCAAGAGGAACCTTGAAGGAATTACTCAGCCTCATCTGTGACGGACTAAACTGGCACCATCTATCTTTGGGTCAGGTTCGTCTTCCATTCCATCACTGCCAACAGATGATGGTAAATTGGAAAAGGCTGAACTGCTTCATCGAGCTTCTGAAGCTAAGCAATCAGCTGAAGATGTCCTTCTAGCTGATACCTGTTATCCTGAACCAATTACTACTAGATTTGCATTTCGCTCAAGGGACCTTAAGCAAATTCTTGATAATCTTGATAGCTGGGGTGGCGAAGATCCTGATGGATTCTTCCTTTTGTTTTTTAAAACAGCTTCTAGTGTGTTGTCTCCCAAGATTAGCAGATTCTGCAGATTTTTATGTCGACGTGGTACCTTTGCGGATGAGCGCAAGCTTAGTGATGTAGTGCCTGTTCCAAAGAGTTGGCATATTTGCAAACTGCAGTAACCACAGGCCAATTTCTGTTCTCCACGTGCTCTCCAAAGTTGCAGAAAAACTTCTTTTTAAGCCTTTATATAAGTATAGGGAATCTAAAGGATTGTTAGCCGATAGTCAATATGCATAAAAAAGGAAGCAGTTAGGTACCTGCGAAGTTCTTTTAGACTTGAGGATGTTGTGCAACTGGAACTTCAAAATTTCAAGCGACGATGCAATGCATTACTACCCTAACGCCATTCTCCTTGCATTTTAATGCATTTGTATCTATTTATCAATTAATCAATTTATCTTTTCTTTTTAATGAGTGAGATATCCTCATTCTGTTTCCCTTTAACTTCTCTTACTTCCTAATCAGCACCATATTCTTTAGAAGCTTGTATTTCAAGTCAATGACCCCTGTGGGCTTGTTCCATATGAATAATGTTCATCGTCTGAATAATAATAATAATAATAATAATAATAATAATAATAATAATAATAATAATAATAATAATAATAATAATAATAAAAAACAAGGGAACCTAGATAAGGGTTTTGAGAGGAAAGTAATTCAAATAGATTTTAGTGCTGCTTTCAATTTAGTAAATCACAAGGCAATTATTTATAAACTTCAGAATCTTGAAATGGGTGGATATGTTTTAGGATTACTTCAAGATTTCCTTACAGGTAGGCAACAGCGAGTTGCTGTTGATGGGATCTTTAGCGAAAAAAGACCCATTGTGTCTGGAGTTCCACATGGCAGTGTTCTGGATCCAACTGTATTTTCAGTGTGTAAAAGTGATATGGTTGTTGGCCTGGAAAACAAGATAGTTCAGTATGCTGATGATGCAACGCAAGTGAGTGCAGTAAAGTCTCCACTTTTGAAAAATGTGCCTCGCTGTCGAACTTCTCAGTTCCAGAGGTCCTTTATTCCTCGCACCATTGGATGAGGATGTCGTGCAGATAATTCACTTACATTTTTAATTAGTTATTACTAAGTTGTTAATTTATCTGGTTTTTATTACCTGATCTCTTCTTTTTGTATTTTTCATTAAATTCTGCTACTTCATTCGAATGAAAGCCATATTCTTTGGATGCTTGAATTTCAAGTCAATGACCCCGGTGGGCTTGTTCCATATGAATAGGGTTCATCTTCTGAATGATAATAATAATTTAGGAGAAGATATAAGATATATAATTTATATCATAGTTATGCCATGTATAAACTCCCTAATGTTATTATCAGTCGATCTTATTCCTCTTGCACAGATTATATTATATATATGTATATATATATATATATATATATATATATATATATATATATATTATATATGTATATATATACAGTATATATATATATATATATATATATATATATATATATATATATATATATATATATATATATATATATATATATATATATATATTATTATATGTATATATATACAGTATATATATATATATATATATATATATATATATATATATATATATATATATATATATATATATATATATGTGTGTGTGTGTGTGTGTGTGTGTCTGTGTGTGTGTGTATAATCTCTTCTCAACTAAAAAATATATGGCTGCATACAATTTGGAGCAAGATGTTACATTCGTTTCGCACGTTTTCTGAATCCTTTTCTCGAACGCCTTTTCCTCTCTGGTGGAAAATGTCAAAGGAGAAAGCAAGGAAGGGAATGATTTCATTTTTTTTATGTTATGCTAACAAAAAGAAAAAAAGCCTTCCACCCGAAGGTGTAAGTTTACGACCGGGTCTCCGACGGATAAAACATAAAGGCGCGTTCTCTTGAGCAAAAATACTTCGTCAAATATTCTTAAGAAAAAATCTCTGCGGATTAGCTGGGTTTCTGACTTGCAATACGACGCATTGAAATGGGGCTCCATAGCAACGAAATGGATGAAACGGATTTATAGGATTTAATATTTTCGTCAGATTTACTGGATTTGTTATAATAATTATTTTGCACGCCATGCAGCCTTGGTGCGAGAAATCAGCAGTAGGTAGAAACAACCGTCTTATTTTTTTTGGGAGAAATAATGATCAGTGTTAAAATACACGAATATGACAAATAAATACGACAAATAAGATAGTATAAAATTGTAGATCAGAGAGAGAGAGAGAGAGAGAGAGAGAGAGAGAGAGAGAGAGAGAGAGAGAGAGAGAGAGAGAGAGTCATTGAGAACTCTTGAAAAATTGTTCTAATTAATACTCAAGGAAGTTTTATCTTCAGTCGAATGACGCTCTTGAAATTAATATTTCATATGCTAATTACGAAAAACCCATCCTCTGGAAAAGACATAACAAATGAAAAAATGCGCCGAAACTCTCAGCCGCTGGCCATGAAACTTTCAGCCACAACCCGGTGGTGGCATGTGTTGTTGGCACCTAAAGTAGTGCCAGACGCACGATCATGGCTAATTTTAACCTTAAATAAAATAAAACCTACAGAAGCTAGAGGACTGCAGTTTGGTATGTTTGATGATTGGGGGATGGATGATCAACATACGAATTTGCAGCCCTCTAGCCTCAGTAGTTTTTAAGATCTGAGGGCGGACGGACAGACAATAAGCCATCTCATTAGTTTTCTTTTATAGAAAACTAAAAAAGGGGGGTGGGGATTACGCGTCACATGATCATGTTGCGGGCATTTTTATGTCCAGATGCTCTTTCGCAGGCTAATGCCAATTGTCTAGAATGTTTAAAACTGAGGCTCTATCCACCAAATGTCAGTGAACGCTGTCACCGACACACTCGCAAATATACACCTAGCTATGTACATATGCACGCACGCACATAGACATCCGTTTTGAACTCTTACAGAACAGTTTTAAAATTATTTTCTCTCTTGCTCTCGTAGTTATCGAGCATCATTTACCTGGAAAGCTGAACCCCGTCCCTTGGGAAAACCTTTACTAAGTACCTTGAATGTATACTCAAATGGAAGATCTGCAAGGACAGCATATATACGCAGAGTCTCAAGGGTAATCCACAGTTTTAAAAGACAATGGGAAGTAAGGAATAGTGCACAGCACAATAATAATAATAATAATAATACAGTCAAAGTGGATCTTTCTTGTTTATCTGCCCCGGTGTGGGGGCAGGTTAGGTGGGGGATCGGAAGAGTAGTGGAGACATGACACACCCACCCTCCTCATGCAAACCTGCTTGTCCGCCCCTGGTGGGGGCTGGGTAGGTAGGGGATCGGGAGGGCAAGGGAGAAATGACACATCAACCCTCCTCCTGCAAACCTGTTTGTCCGCCCCTGGTGGGGACAGGGTAGGTAGGGGATCAGGAGGGTAAGGGAGACATGACACATCCACCCTCCTCCTGCAAACCTGTTTGTCCGCCCCTGGTTGGGGCGGGGTAGGTAGGGGATAGGGAGGGTAAGGGAGAAATGACACATCCACCCTCCTCCCGCAAACCTGTTTGTCCGCCCCTGGTGGGGACAGGGTAGGTAGGGGATCAGGAGGGTAGGGGAGACATTACACATCCACCCTCCTCCTGCAAACCTGTTTGTCCGCCCCTGGTGGGGGCGAGGTAGGTAGGTAGGGGATCGGGAGGGTAGGGGAGACATGACAGGCAGTGCTGGGTTCCAGTGCAGCGTAGCGTGCGCCATCAAGCTCGTAATAATAATAATCATCGATGTATCTTCGAAAAATGCCAGGTAGCCCGATTTTTTACAGTAAATTTAAAAAATAACGGTATCTCTTGTTTATTAAACAACGTCGTAGAGATGAAGTTAAGAATCATAAAACTTGTAACTGAAGAGGAGATAAAAAATTCACAACCGGTGCTTAGAACTGGAAGGACTTTAATAGTGATATATGTTCACTATTAAAATCCTGAAATAGGGGCTACAGTTCTCTTTAGCTTTGACACAGAAATTTGGAACGCAAATTATCTGTTTGGAAAAAATCTCCACTTTTTAAAACAACCATATTCAGGTATAAGGCACCAAAATTCAGCTGCTGATCATATTTGTTCTTTCCATTAAATTAAAAATGCTGAACCTTGATTCTATCTAGTTTGCTTCGCTCTATTTGCAATCTTTCTTTCTTTAAGTCATCCTGAAACCCTCATAGACAGAGTCAACAGACTATAAACCCCAGAGGGTTCCAAATAGAAATCGGACTGAAGAGAGAGACAAGTTATAGGAAAAAATGACAAATAAATTATTATGGGAGAATAGAAGACATAAGTGATACACCTGGAATCCAGGAATCATCAGCAGAGAGCAGGAATAAATCTTCTCCTCGTTTAAACATTTGGAGGCCAGAAGATTCCACAACTGCATAGGCAAACTACTCCAAGCAAACCAAGTCGTATTAAACCTGATCTTAAAAAATTGCACACTTTGCAGCTGCAGCCTGCCTGGTGTTGCTTGCAAAAGCAGATAACTCTGGTAAAGAAGAGTGCAGAGGATGCTCGACGTTGTAACACATTCTCTGCATCAAAGACAATGAACTCACTTTACATGTATGCCGCAAATTAACACTTAAGAGTTGGCCAAATAAACCTGACTGCTGAAATGACTCTATCCGAGAGTCGGAGATGAGAGTCAGCGCCTAAAGGTCACACTGGAGAACACTGCTCCAAGCAAGGAAGAAGAAAATATTCGAAAATATTTCCGCAACAGTAGACAATCATTTAAGCTTTAGTAAATACAAATGATTTATGTAAAAGTTTTGCAATCTATAAAATTGCTAATGTTATTTTCATTCGATTTTACTTTCATTATACACGATATATATATATATATATATATATATATATATATATATATATATATATATATATATATATATATATATATTACAAAAGCGTGCCTATGTACATATGTATTCTACTCTCGAATACAAAATAGATGGTTGCACACTATTTGGAGCAAGATGGTATATTCATTTTACAAGTTTACTGACTCCTCTTCTCAGAAAATCTTTTCCCCTCTAATGGAAACTGTCAAAGGGGAAAGCATGAATGAGAACGAGTTCTTTTTTAAATTCTCTGCTACCAAAAAGAAAAAAAAAGCTTTATATCCGCAGGTGTAGGGAGCGAGTCCTCGACAGGTAAAACATCAAGACAGGTTATATTGGAGCAACAATGCTTCGGCAAACCTTTCAAGGAGAAAAATGTATGCAGATTAGCTGGGCGTCTGACTTACAATACGAAGCATTGTGATGGGGCTCCATAGCAACGAGATGGATGAAGCGGATTTAAAAGATTTAATATTTTCGTTAGATTTACTGGATTTGTTATCATAACGCACCGTGCAGCCTTTCTGCGAGGAATCAGCAGTCGGTAGAAACAGGTGTCTTATTTTTTTTTGGCAGAAATCATGATTAAAGTCGTCGTGATCCTCATCATCATTATTGTTGTTCATTTATTATTATCAGTGCATTCACTCGTCTTGATGATGAACTACTTGTTCGCAGTAACACAAATTAAAATTTACACGTCCTTCGGTAAACAGGCAAATCGCGATAGTAACATCAACAGTAGTTCCTAAGAAAATTACGCAATGTCAAGATTGGAGACTTCGTCTGAAAGTAGTTCAACATGCTTCTGCGGTAACTAAAATTCAGGAAATTAATTCGGCAGATAGTTTAAATGAATACAAAGAGAGAAGCGAAAGAATATATTAACAGAAATTAAAAAAAAAAGACAGACAGTAGTAGTTGTATGAGTGAAGTGCAGTATATAAAACAAAAAATGTCAGGTTAATGTTCTTTCTATGTATGTACAGCTTCTACCTGAAATAATCCACATTCACATACGCAAACGTGAGCGCGTGCACCACGCGCGCGCGCACTTACACACATACACATGTACACACACACACACACACACACATATATATATAGACATATATTACATCGTAGATTCAAAAAGTAGTGCTTTTTTTTGTATAATCGTTTGATTACCAAGAAGTTTCTGCACCCTGGATACGATTTACCGAGACTATATAACTTGAGACTTTACCGGTCATGTAGGCTCGGTAAGCATAACGCGGTTGCTTACGAAATAATAATCTTATGAGAATCCACATCAAATAATGAAATAAAGCCCTAGAAATATACAAACCTTTAATTTGCCAAATGGGTAAAATACAATAAAATAGAGAGAGAGAGAGAGAGAGAGAGAGAGAGAGAGAGAGAGAGAGAGAGAGAGAGAGAGAGAGAGAGAGAGATATGAGTCATTGCACGGTCTTGAAAAATTGCTCTAATTAATATTCAAGGAAATTTTTTCTACATACGAATGATGCTCTTGACATTAATATCTCATATGCTAATTACGAAAAGCCTACCCCGCCTCCTCCACCCCCAAGAGAAGGGGGGCGGGGGGAGAGTTGATTACGAGTTAGATGATCATGTTGCGTCCATCTTTGTCTACAAGTACTCTGGAGCTGCCTACTGCAAATTGTTTAGAATGTATGAAATTGAGGTTGTATCTACCACATGTCAGTGAATGCTGTCAGAAATACACGCGCACATAAACGCGCAGATGTATACATAAGCACGCAAACGCACACAAATACATTTCTGCTTTGAGCCCCTACAGAGCACTAATACTGAATGTATATTTTATTACTACAGGTCGAGAATTTCAAAATATTTTTATTGTAACTTACCCGTACAGTCAGGTTCGTAAATCTTTCGTCGGAACTCTTTGAGGATTTTATGAATTATACGGTTTTGGAAAGTTCAGAAGATGATATAAACGTGTTATGTTACTGTTTGCGTGTTTTTGAAGCCTATGTAACAATTAAGACCTTTTGCGATACATTGTAGACGTAATCAGATGTGAGGTTGGTAATAATGCGATCTGTATCAAGTGAATAGTTCTATATCCTTCTAAAACTTCATAGCGAATAAAAATATTCATTGCATAATATTTCATTATGTTATTTTGAACTCGTTGGCATAAAATTTAGAAACAAGGACCGACACCCCAGCTGTTGTCGAATGAACTTGATGACATGCTCGAAAACTTAGTAAACATGAAAGTACCGTATCTCCATTTATAACATTTTAATATATTTTTCTCCCATGCAAGAACCTTGAGGCGACTCTGAAGCTTGAATTAAAGACAGCACAATTTACAAGCGCAGATCCTGTAGCTGTCATTGTTTTTCACTGAAGCTTGAATTAAAGACAGCACAATTTACAAGCGCAGATCCTGTAGCTATCATTGTTTTTCACGTAAGTCTTTAATACGTACTATAACGATGCAATTGTAATGGTTGTGTTAACAGGATCTTATAGTTGTAGATTGGAACGGCCGCAGATGCCAACAACTTGTTTCAGTGCCAGACAGAAAAAAAAAGAATCTACTAAAAACTCTATATTTGTTTCAAAAAACATTTTGGTTGTTTGTTAGCCAGATTAGATTTGGTTTATTTTACTGGTTGCAATCAGAATGCAAGCATCACAGAATGATGGATTTATTCAAACTTATACAAGGCTACTTGCTGCACTGCAGAACCCATCAAGAACAGCATTGTGAGATTTACTCACATCCAACCCAATAGAGCGAACGTACAGCAAGCTAGAGACTTCTGCCAGCTTTCTTTGTCTACTGTAAGGCATGTTCCTCATGACGGGGGACATTTATAAGGATCTGATAGAATTTATCCATGAGCTCAAGCTGTGCTATTGCATCAGCAGCATTCAGTCGTCAACAACACCACTGACAAGAAAATTCCTGTGGCTGATATCGAGAAGACTTACTAATGTGATTCCACAGATAGTGGCTGAAAGACAACATGCTGCTTAAATTGCCAGGTGTAAAGTTCAAGCAAACTGGAGAAAGCCAGCTGTTTTAATTTGTTTTTATTACTTAAATAGTAGATGCATGCTGGGTCGAAATGGTCAAACAAGCAGCAAATGGCAATGTTATTAACAAGATATTGGCACGCTGCACAATTGTTCAGGTTATTTCTTAAAGCGGGTAAGCTTCCTATTGTTCCATTGTAAATTCTAGTATAAAGGAGGGTTTACCAGTAAAGCTACATAAATATACCTGCTGCATTATCAAATGACCTAAACACAAACTAGAGTCTAAAGTTCGAACGAGTGTGACAGATACACAATAGTCAAATCAACAATAATAGCTGTTTCAGCACTTCAGACTTCCCTATTCACACTGCATCATTCACCGGCATCTCATACACATTCTCCAACTTCCTGTTCAATAATGGCTTCTTTCCAATATCTCTTTTACTCCGTCTACCCAGACCCTTTTAGGCTGGCTTCTCTTTCCTCCACACACTTACCTACTGTTAACTCTTTCCACAAACCGACACTGGTCTCTTACTAGTATTTTGCCATTTGTTTTACTCAAACAATTTTCACGACTGTACTGAGGGAAAATAAATGCAGAGAACAAGCTTAATGACTAAATGGATTTTCGACTAAAATTCGCATTGTTTATTTGGAGTATGAAGAGAATGCAGTCTAGTGTTCTGAGAAATAAAGTTTGAAGAGTTTTTGAATGCTGGGAACAGAAGGAAAGCAGGTCTGGGTGATTCATGAACTAAATGGGTTACGATGAATTTGACAATTCTGGATGTTACTGTTGATGACTTAAGGAAGCCAAATAACATGTAAAATAGAAAAAAATCTATTTGCTGATTAGCTCCGTAGTGGGTCAGCGCCGTTAGTGCACCTCACGCGGTGTGCTGTAGTCATTACTTAAGTCTTAAGGTTATTTACAGTGTCCCTTCAGCCCCAAGCTTCAACCCCTTTCATTCCTCCAAATTTATCTTCATTCGTATCTTTTTTCTTCCATATTATTTTCCACCCTCAATGTTTCAATATTATTTTCAGCGCTGAATGGCCCAATAGGTTCCAGCGCTTGGTCTTTGGGCTAAATTTTGTATGACAGTTATATATTCCACCTGGTGATAAGATTAAACATTAGCTATTACAGCTTAATGAAAATAGCAATGCTGAGTCGCCGTCCTCGATTTACAGCGCATGCTGCCTCAGGAATAAGTCCCAGGTGAACGAATGAAAGGAACATTAATCCCTTTGTATGAGGTGAAACATTGATGAGTAAGTCTCGAAGGTGTGTTGTAGGGTTTTGATTGAGAGGTGAGGACGATAAGAAAAGTGGGGGAAGTGTTGTTGCGAAAGAGGAAAAGATTGAATAAACCAAATGCTTTATAATGCAGTTCTGTTAGTAGTTACAAAGCAAATGGAGGAAGATTTATGTGTTGTGTATGAACCTTTACAAAAATTATGTTACAATAAATAAAAAGGCAGTGTGTTGGATGTGGTAGATGCTGTGGAATGGTACTGTTTGGAAAAAATTACTATATGAAACATATGCTCGTGTAGGATTCTTATAGGGGATAGTTGGGGTTTGCAGCAAGAGGGTCTTTCAGTGAAGAGTGAGTTATTTCCCGAAAGAAAAAGAAAATATGACGTAAAACGGGATGGTTACCAGGTCGTTGTCCCACTATTATACTGCTAATTAGTAGGGAATTTGAATCTGAATCAAAGGTAAAAAGATTAACTAAACGACAAGGTGATGCAAGGCTCAGAGGGATCTAGGTGAAGAGACTACAGCTGAAAGATATGTGAATAACAGATCGGAGTTGGATGGAGAAAGTTTACTGATATCGCGCTTGGAAATGCTGCTACCAACTATAAAGGGCAATGCATGCAGCTTCTGGGCGCTATTTTTCAACAACTGTGGATTGGAGATATATATATATATATATATATATATATATATATATATATATATATATATATTATATATATATATATATATATATATATATACTGTATATATATATATATATATATATATATATATATATATATATATATATATATATATATATAATGTGTTGTTTGTGTAAAAATACAAATAATTGGCAAATACAAAAAGTAAATAATATAATAAAAAGCGCTCAAAGTTATGAACATTTCTGTATTTGCTTCAGCTCTCCAACCAAAAGAAAATGATAGTAGACTAACAGAAGAGAGAGAGAGAGAGAGAGAGAGAGAGAGAGAGAGAGAGAGAGAGAGAGAGAGAGAGAGAGAGAGAGAGAGATAACTTTAAAGAAATATTTACGTCAGTGTTTTAGTAGAAGTATAAACATGTTTTTTCCAGATACTGTCTTTCATGACTCAGGGAACTGAAATTCTGAACTAGGAAGAAATATTCACATTTTACAAAATTTAAGGAATAATTCTTTTGTAAAATTCATCATTTCAGCTGTAAAGGGCTTAACATCTTTTACAAGAAATGTGCTACCCAAAAATAACAATTTTCTTTTGTTTGGTATAAACTACTTGGTTTTATAACAATTCTCTTCCTGGAGACAACTAATATTGAAGAAATCATCTAAAATTACACATCTCGACAATTTAAAATATAATAAAAAAATTAAGATATCCGTTTTACGAACCAAAAATAACGTTTTTCTAAAAGAATAAAACATTTGCTTAGAGTTCTTCGTTTCATTAGTACACAGATTTCCAAATCATGACAGTCTCTGAGGAATTCATCAAATTTCTCTTTCAATTTCAAACTTGGGTAGTCAGCGATCATGTTTCTTGGCTTCTTTGTCTCACTACCAGTGTTTTAAATGCTAATAATTACCTCTCTCTCTCTCTCTCTCTCTCTCTCTCTCTCTCTCTCTCTCTCTCCTAACTCCTCAGCACATGAAAACCTTGAATGAAAACATGACAGCAATTCCTCACTAGCTGATAAATATTCATCATTCCATTTGCCTCCCTACTTCATACGACCGTATATTTTTTTCTGATTGCAATTTCCATGCGCCGCTCCATCAATTGTCCTGCCCCTCATTTTTAAGGATTTTTATCAACGATGTAATTGTTATTTTTGTTTTTTGTATATAATTACCACAATAATCACACACACAAACATGTGATTATTGATTGTATGTATATAATAAAAACAACTAAAATAACAATTACATCGTTGATATAAATCCTTATAAACGAAAGACAGGAAAATTGTAAGCATGCCTTTACGACAATTAAAGGAGCGGCGCATTGAAATTGCAATCAGAAAAAATATACAATCGTATGAAGTAGGAAGGCAAATGGGACGATGAATATTAATCTGCTGGTGAGAAATTGCTGTCATGTTTTCATTCAAGGTTTTCATTTGCTGAGGAGTTAGGCTTGGAGAGAGAGAGAGAGAGAGAGAGAGAGAGAGAGAGAGAGAGAGAGAGAGAGAGAGAGAGAGAGAGAGAGAGAGAGGGTAATCATTAGCAATTAAAACCCTGTTTTATACAAGAGACTCGAGTATTGCCAGCTGCTGAGGAGAACGAGCCCCCGACGGAATTTTAAATTAATTGTATTCAATATTTATTTTGCATTTTTTAGCATGCTGTCGAAAACTGGAAAACTCTGGATTCGACAGCTCGACCCCAGTACGATAGCTAACACCTCTGCGACAGTCGTTGCGGATTTTTAGTAACCTACGACAGGCACCGACATATTTCCCCTGAATACTTCGGGGGCAAGAAAATAAATACACCACATTCGATGTCATCAGAGGGTCCAATCTATCGTTATATTAAAAAAGGGAGCCTATGGTAAGAGGATTAGTGGGAATGAGGTGACTTTTTATGACAGGACAATACTGTCGTATTAATAATGATAGACTGGACCCTCTGATGACATCGAATGCGGTGTATTTATTTTCTTGCCCCAGATGTAGTCAGGGGAAATATGTCGGTGCCTTTCGCAGGTTACTGAAAGTCCGCATCGATTGTCACAGAGGTGTCAGCTATCGTACTGTCGAATCCAGAGTTCTCCAATTTTCGTCAGCATGCTAAAAATGCAAAATAAATATTGAATCAATTTATAATCCTGTCGAGGGCTCGCTCGCTCTCAGCAACTGGCAATATTCGAGTCTTGCACAAAACTGGTAGTCCCGAAGTTAAACAATCAAACTGCCTCCACTCCTCTTTACTTAGCATAGTTTACCCTGGACTTTTAACGTTTCTCCTTATCACTCGTATTATTTCTTTCCACTTGGATGGTAATACCTTTCTCCTGCCATTTTAAACTGAAATTTTGTATTTGTTTTTAGCAGAGTATTTTCTAGTCCGAGTCTTTTATGATGTTTTAGTGTATTTTTGTATATATTTTACAGCTTTGATAATGAGGCTAGGCCTTGAAACGTAAGCAATAAAACCATGCAAATGCCTGAGATGGCTTCCTCAAGTTCATTATATATATATATATATATATATATATATATATATATATATATATATATATATATATATATATATATATATATATACAGAGAGAGAGAGAGAGAGAGAGAGAGAGAGAGAGAGAGAGAGAGAGAGAGAGAGAGAGAGAGAGAGAGAGAGAGTCTGTAACTGTTAGTAAGTGATCTAAAAAAAGAATAAGCAGTCATTTATGTTTTAGTAAGGAACAGAGAAACTGATCTGAAAATGACTGAAATCTGAAATGATTTTCATTTCTCGATGGACGCATTCAGTTCCTTTCCTGGTCCGTTCCCCCTGGTTGAAAAAACATTCTCCATTTTAACCGGAGACTGCCTACTTTTACCGCTTCTTTTTCTTTTTTGCCATTAAGACTTACATTGACAAAGGTAATAAATAGCATAGAATTATTTCTTGTAGATGAAAATAAGAATCTTATGTGATAATTGGTCAACTCAGTGATTCAGTGTATCAACTTTTATAATATTTCTAAGAGTTGATTTTGTTTCGTTCTAAAAATAGTAGAAAATAATAATTTTTACTTTAATAGTTCCTAAAAAAGGTGCTATATTATAAATATTTATTGTTGAACAAATTATGAGAGTACTTGCCTGCATCAAGAAAAAGAATGTGATAAGAAAACAACGGAAAACAAAGCTGTTCTGAAAAGTCGTCCTTTGGGAACTGCCCCTAAGAAAGAGAATTAGTTCAGTAGAAAAGTTCGGAAAATCCTTATTATCCGCACTAATCTCTAACTTAGGCTGGAAAAAGTGAGATTAATTTCCTAAAGAAGAACAGAATTCTTTTCGGGTCTGAACCATCCCTTGTTTGGGTTGAAAAAAATATTATTCCTGAAAAGAAGAGATTCAATCTCTTGGGGTCTTCATCATCTCATTATGACAGTGATCAGTATTTATTTTTCACTTCCACTGGAGTTTTAGGAAAATATATAATGGTGATATTCAGTGCCGAGGAAATTAATTAAGGATGAATTCATTTGAGTGATGGTTCAAGGTAACGTATGCGAGCACGGGAGACGCCAACCTTCTCAAATGTAAAATCAAAATATTCCTTACTATGTATCAGACAACTTATTCTCAGTCTTTTGTTAAGAAGAAATTGCGACAAACGGGTTAACTGTTGTTTGTGTGTGTGTGGGGGGGGGAGAGACGATAAAAGTTATTCTAACGAAGAATCACAGGTTTTTCCTAAACAGAAGACTTCCGCACAGTGTAACAAGATCTGCAGAAGACAAAAAAAAAAAAAAAAAAAAAAATCAGAAAAATAGTAAAGTTAGAATCTGCCAGGAAATATTGCGCGAAGGAATGGAAAGACCAGAAGCACTAAATTGCACAAATATGGAGAGAAAATATGCATTTCAAAATATCGTTACGAAAGTTCGGATTCGATAAGCCTTGCTAAACGTCTGAAGGATACATAAATCGGTTCAAAAGATTTACAGTTTTATAAACATTCTGCTGTTCGCTCCCTCTGCATTATTCTAGTAGGGATATCATTCTAACAAAGACAGGAAAGCGTCTCTGTCGAAGCTAAAGAACGCGGGGAGGGAGGTAGACTGTGTTTTCAAAAAGGTAACGTCCTTTAGTAGTAGCGGATTGGTTAGCATTAGGGACCTAACCCCAGAGAGGGTTTTCACCAAGTCGCCCCTAGTGAAGGTGGTCTTAAGCTTCCTTTTTCCCTGTTCTATGCATTCAGCGATGTTTTGTCAAATTTCCACACTGCCAGAGGCTACATACCAGTATTGGTGATGGAAACAACAGCCCTGACCTGACCTGGCGCCGGCAGAGAGAAATACCCATCGCCGGACGAAGCACACGTGCCGCTCTCCGACTATGTCCTTTGTTCTTCCTCCTGTCTGTTTTTTTTTTTTTACTAAGTGAATAGACGATACGCGTTGTTCGAGAATCCCGATTGCCAGTTGCACTGTGCAACCAACCCACGTAAACGGTAAGTCTGGAATTGACAAGTATTGCTGATTGCTGGTAACTCTTCCTCTGTACTTATTTTCCATTTTTTTCCCCTTCCACCACCATTTACAGGAGAACCTGGTGTAACCATATTTCTTTTATGAAGTCTAGTGTATGAATAATGAACATTGCCTAGTGAAATTGCATTAGCTATTCCTGTGCAGTAAGTAGGAATTAAGGAAAGTCAAGTGTAAGTAAAAACTCAGGCAAGCCTTGGGTCCTGACATCACTGTTTGGAAGAGAAATAGCCTTTACCAATACTAAAACTGCGTACAATATCCGCTAGTGTATAAACACTGTTGCATTATACTTTAACCAAAGCAGGGGAAATTGACCGTGTCCAAGGTTGACTAAGTGGTTCATGTAAATTTCCTCGCTATCACAGCTCATTCTTTCTTTGTTGGGACTATGTGGGTAATGAAGGGGGTTTGATGTAATTCATTTGTTACAGAAATAATCCAATTATTCAATCACAGTTCCAACTGGTGACCTAATCCAATTATGTAATTGTCTGTTTTTGGGGGTAACTTTTAGCTTCAATTGACAGTTTACATGTGTCCTCAGCAGAACAGGGCTACATAAATTACAGTAATTAATTAAAAAACTCATTAGCCAAAGCCCACATGTAACAACAGTAATAAATCATATAGCAGAGAACATTATTCATAATTAGGAAGATAAATAAATAAGCATATCAATGTCCTAGAGCCACTGAAGTTGACTTAGACAAGCACGCCTGTTCACATAATTATTAACATCAGAGTTATCAATTAAAGGAATAAAATTGGAAATTTCTTATGAGCGACCATGGACGCTCGTGCGTGAGAAGAGGAGAAACATGTAGCATTGAAACACTGGAAAAAACACTGATAGAAAAGGGAAAGTGTACTAGGTCTCTGATAACCAGGTAGAAATAAGAGTTCATAGGACAGACCTCTGAATAGCGACACTTGGAACAGAAAAGTAAAAATGGCACATTTTAAAGATAATGTGCATCACTTCTAGTTATGCAGACCTGAAGTCTTGGTAACAAGCGGATGAGTGGGTGGGGCTACCACACACTCCCTCAACAGAGTTCTGAAAATCAATTAAAATTCTTCATATTTTTCTTTTACATTTTTGTTCGCACAGTTATTTTATTTTAGATAAAATGTTGACAAGACTATTGACAGAACTCTGCTTTCAAATAAACATAAAAATAATCCACAAAAATCCACATTGCAAAATTTATTGAAGTTCAAAGAAGCGCTTCAGTCATCGCTTCTTTATACGTGCAAGAGTCATTGCTGCTCTGTAGTGTGCGAGGGAAGACTGAAAGGTCAATTCACGGTTCGTTTCTCTGACTATACTGGAAGACCGTTAAGACCTGTAGGTTATCAAGCAAACCTTAGCCTGGTACCATTTGTCAACGCAAAGAGAAATATAAACACTAAATGTGGAGCTCTTTTCAATCCTTGCCTCCAGACCTGAGGAGATGGAGCGCAGAGTGCCTGAGTCTCTATATATGTTAAGAGATAAAACCTCTCTGTGTAATATTAAAAGGTCGGCCAATAAAAAACTTGTTTCAATTTTTTTTTCATTCCACTATCACAATGACATTAAGTTGATGTTGATTTTCTCTAATTTCAGATTATTATGTGAATTTTTCACATCACCAAACTTAAATGTTTTAATTTCTTAAACACATTATTTTTACAAGATTGTGAATGTGATGTATGAATAGATTTCCTGAGGACGGATAAATGTTAGACTCGGAAATTAGTTGCAAGAGAAAAATGCTTCCCATTCACGTGTTGATGCTTATCATCTTACACATCTACACACAAACACACACACACACACACACACACACACACACACACATATATATATATATATATATATATATATATATATATATATATATATATATATATAATATACATATATAAATTATATATTCATATATACAATATATAAATATATATACATATGTATATATATATATATATATATATATATATATATATATATATATATATATATATATATATATATATATTATGTTACAATCAAACTGTGAAATCAGTCATTTCGTGAAATGACTGAAATTTCAGGCAGATAGCGAAATGCACTTAGGGACATTTGATCCCCAGGAGCTAGTACTAAACACGGAAATATTTGACCCCCAGGGACTAGTATTAAACCCGGCGAAACAGTGTAGGTGACACTGTTTCGCCGTGTTTAGTACTAGCTCCTGGGGGGATCAAATGTCCCCTAAGTGCATTTCGCTATCTGCCTGAAATTTCAGTCATTTCACGAAATGACTGATTTCACAGTTTGACTGTAACATATATACAGATACTTGATCGTGTCTTTCGTCGACAAAAATTCGAATAAACATTCTTTTTAAAAGTAATGCATGATATTCCATTAAATTTCCTTTCTTTAAATCAAAACACGATATCAGTTCTGAAGGAAAGCATGTATTTTCGACAATTTAATAACCTGCGCATTTGAGGTTGATACATGCTTGAAAACTTGGAGGTTTTGTAAACTGCATTTACCAATATTTAAGAACGATTACCTTAGGAAGAAGTGCATTTGAAATTCTCTTTTAACCTCGGTCAAGTCTGGAAGCCGGGTATTGGGAGATATTAAAGCAAGTTTCCGGGTTTCTTTCAGATCATTTTTTAACAGATTAAGTATTCGCTATTGAACATTTTCATCATAGTATCTTATCTTTTACATTTTCTTTTTAAGCAACATGTCTTTTTTTTTAGGCCTAATTTCTCCTTTCTTTTCAACGGTGCATACTTTAGTGAATGCAAGAGCATCATATAATTTCATGGTTTGCTCTTTTTAGGCCTAATTTCTTCTTTCTTTTCAACGGTGCATACTTTAGTGAATGCAAGAGCATCATATAATTTCATGGTTTGCCCACCAAAATTAATATCCTTGGGGCAGAGGCCAAAGAATTTTCTTCGTTAGATTATTTTAAATTTAATTAATAACCAGTAACTTTAACAGAATGTTTATAGTCATATAATCCACAAGAGTTAAAAAAGTATCTTTTTAACCAGACCACTGCGCTGATTAACAGCTTTCTTTTCAACGATTAGACTTATTTTACGTGGCTAAGAACCAGTTGATTACCTGCAACAGGACCTACAGCTAATTTCAATGGTTTAGACCGAGAAATGAATTTTATCACCAGAAATAAATTTCTTATTTCTTAATTCAGAAAAACCAACAGCAAGCCGAGACTTTGAGTAAGGTCAACAGCATCATAAATTTCCCCTTCTTTCTTAGGCTTTACGAGACCAAATCCATAACCATTCACCCTTTCATCAGACGCAGATTTAAACTACATTTTGTTCTAAAAGCGCACACCAGCCCCGTATAATTTCATGGTTTGCACCTTTTTACGCGGTGCACTTCATCTTTCTTTTTGCAGCGGCCCTTCGGCCCCTAGCTGCACCACCTTCATTCATCTTACTAACCTCCGTTCATATTCTCTTTCTTCCATCTTACACTCCACCCTTTCTAACAATTGTTTCTTTTCAACTGTGCATTTCTCCTGTTACACCTTTAAAACCTTTAACTCTCAATTCCCTTTCAACGTTGAATGACCTCACTGGTTAGTGCTCTTTTTGGCCTAAATTCTACATTCCAAATTCTAAAAGCGCACAGAAAACTAATCGTATACAACCCCACAACTTACACCATTCGTAAGGATTAATCAAAGGGTAACAAAAGTAAAAGCTGGGAAGGCGATGAAGTGAAGGTTGACCATTACCCAAAACTTAGAAGACGTTCAGCACCAGTAACAGGCAGTAAGCTGTCGGTTATCATGACGCACGAGTGAGTTTCTCCTGGAATGGATAGATTTCAAGGCCAGAACTCATCCAGTATGTGGTGTTTCATGAATAAGGCTTCTTGTACACTGTGTTAAGCTCTAACTTAGAATTCATAGAAATTTTAGGTAGGGCAAACGATGGTGGGAGAAGGGAGATCACGAAAATACCCCACAATGCCACTATTTTTACGGTTTACTGTCTTTTTTTTTTTCCTCCACCGAAGGCACTCGGTGAGACCCGCAATCTCAGCTCTTCATATACATAATAATGCAGACACATTCAGAGATTTTTTTATTCACCCGGTGTACTGCCTATTAATTGTCAAATCCACACTAGCATAGCACTCAGAAATAAGATTAAAGTCTTTAATTTGTTTTGAACGACTTCATATTTTCGACCCTCCGGGGGGAACTTATTGTATAGTCTTTGAGCGGCAAATTTAAAAGTCGTAAAGACTACATTCGAACTGAGACTATCTGTAGCTATGTTTGTGTTAGTTCCATCCGTTAGCTGTATCATACGCAGCAAATCATTCAGATGTTGTGTCTGTTAGACTGCTGAGTCATTACATGTGTTTTAAACATTAGTCTAGCTTTGATAGGGAACCCGGAGTGGAAGAGCTTACGCCATCAGTGCCCTCGAAGAGAATGAAAAGACTGTTAAAGACATTCCACGCTTCAATGGAAGTCCCATGGGCTGTAAGAAAAAGGAAAAATCCTTCATCCACCTCCCGAAGAGAATTCACCATTTTACTCACCAAACAAAACCGAATATGATACCAAAACTGAGAGAGAGAGAGAGAGAGAGAGAGAGAGAGAACTCAGAGCCGTTACTTATATACTTGAGCACACCTGGACCTCCCCATCTGACCGCCCCCAGCCAGTTACAGTGCTCTGCAACGCTCAGATGCCCATATGCATTCAGGCAGGCGACCTCGGGTTAGAGAGACAGGGAGAATAAGACGTAGGGCTCCCTAATCCCACGCTCAGCAAGAGGCGTTCATTATATCTCCTTCAGAAAGGATAAAATTTCGTGTTGTAAAGCCTTTTAGTGTGCAGTAAACAGAAGATATTGCTGACCAAATATTTAATAGCATATAGTATAAATATCTCCTTTAGTGGTTAGATATTTCTCTTAGGGATTAAATAATTTTTCGAAAAAACCTGATCAACTGGGAATACAATTCATCTGTAAACAACCATTACATTAAGGTCTAACTAGAGAGTAAAAATTATTTAACATTTGGGAAAATAGTCATTATATGATTAAAATTAATAGATAGTAGAGACCAAATATCAGTTTTTCGGTTCACGTTAGCCTTTAACGTTCTGGTTATATCCAGTTCCTCACGGTGACCTATTGTTTTCTCTTTGCCATTATCATTGTAATGATTATTGTAATAACTTTTGATCGTTTGAGCAAAGCCAATAAAATAGCTAGTGATTAATCTCAAATGACTCAAAAAAATCCCGTGACAATGTGAAAAGTGGTTTGTAAATCAGATGATTAAAGGTGAATTTCTAAAGGAATTTTGCCTTCGATGTAATTATACGATCAATTCATTTTTCTGTTTGCTAGTGAAATTACATATCGTTTGTAACATCCCATAAGAATGTCTCATCTCTTAGATATGCTATTATTTACTGCATTCATAAATTCCTCATTGGATGGGTCGGTATCGCACTCGGCTAGCACTCTCCTAGGCCCGCGTTCGATTCTCCGGCCGGCCAATGAAGAATTAGAGGACTTTATTTCTGGTGACAAATTAATTTCTCGGTATAATGTGGTTTGGATTCCACAATAAGCTGTAGGTCGCGTTGCTAAGTAACCAGTTGGTTCTTAGCCACGTAAAATAAGTCTAATCCTTCGGGCCAGCCCTACGAGAGCTGTTAATCAGCTCAGTGGTCTGGTTAAACTAAGATATACTTAACTTTTTTACTGCATTCATAATGTAAATTGTTTACACCAAATTTCCGAAATAAAAATGAGGCAATGAAAACTTTATCTGGCATGTGAAATTTAGCAACTGTCATACGCAATTACATATATTTACTTCGTGTATATATATTGCAGTAATCAGCTATAACGGCATTGTTTTTTTTATCGTTACGTAAATCCCTTTCGCCTTAATCCATTAATACACTTTCATGGAAATCATTTGTTCGTACTATTCTGACGCAGAAGCTAAGAGATTAATATTAAACTCCCAAAAAATTTTTGTAAGCATGGAACAATATAACTGCCGAGATTGCGCAAATCTTTTTCACACTGTGAGCAGTAAAAAAAAATTGTATTTTTAATTTTCTCAACTGCAAAACAGAAAATCAAAACTGAAAATGTCGGCATTCACAATCCAAGATAATACACTATTTCTACAAATGTGCCTGGACATAAGAAAATAGTTTCTGTCTAATGGCAAAATGGTCAAGAGCCAACTATTATAAATACAGTAATATAGTGTTCATATCCAAATTAGGATTGCTTCACTATTAGGAAAAGAGAACATTTAGAATGAAGAGGATATCCCAACATACGTAAAGAAGACGACGAAGAAGAAGAAACAAAGATGGAGTATCCCCCACCAAAGAAGAACTGGAACGAACGACGAGGGAGGAAAGAATCCTGAGAGAGTAGTTGAGGCTGACCAAGGTAGCTGAGGTATTGTCGAGGGAAATCAAGGAAATTTAAGTGAGGACCATTCAGGGGAAAGTAAAAATGTCCGTAATCCTTTAAAACGAAAAGCCCCCTTTATGTTACAAGACGCATGAATGTTGTAGCAACAGCTGAGCTGCATAAGGAAGAGAATGTCGATGAATTGAAAAAGACGTATGAAGAGATTAATGAATAACTAACACTTATTCTTTTTGAAAATAAGATAATTGACCATGATATGAACGGAGGGGTATTAACTTTATTTTGTAAGGGTCATAATTCAGTTAGTTTACTTTAGGGAAGGCTTCTTACCTAAGTGAGCGTTGGTTAAAAATTAGTAACCAAAGTAATGGCACATTGACTGAAAAGACTACTTACGTTGATCGTTACACCGGGGCAGTTTCGTAGTGTTCCAAGAAGATCTGTAACAATTGCAAATTCAAATGTTAAGAGATATATTATACAATATCAACGACAAAGACATAATAATAGCTTTATTGAACTTGGATAGGTCGTAAGCCCTTATCAGGGTGAATATAGAGTTCTTATTTAAGGTACAGAATATGATAAAGTTCAAAGTTCACTGGACTGTTGAGAATGCTATAGTGAATGTTAGTAATATGGTAAGTAACAATGTCAATTTATCTAGACCTGTCCCCATCAAAAGGTCAGGTAAGCAGGTGTGTTCTCAATCAACGATGATGTTTAAGTTACCCAATAGCTTTTTTAAAGAATGCTGAAAATAAGAATGATTACATATCTAAAAAATGCGAAAGTTCATTTGGAAAAAAGTAAACTGCATATATGTATGTATATGTATATATATATATATATATATATATATATATATATATATATATATATATATATATATATATATATATATATATATATATATATATACATATGACCAACAGATAATGAATCCATATACAAATACAGTGTTGCCAATTAGAGACACATTACATGTGATCACAAATTTTTTAAGCTTTTAGGAATTGTTGCGAGGTAGAAAATAGGATACAACTATTTTATTTCTCTGAAATAAACTAAATAATTTATAAACCATTTTAAAAAGGTGTTTGAGAGTTTATGAAATGTCAAGACATATAATTTTCTCGGGGTATTAAAACTGACTTAATAACTATGGTTCAAGAATTGGAGGATTTTAAAAACCTTTTTTTAGCAGAGTACTTATCTGGCATCTAGTATGGATACAATTAACGTTTAATTAGCTTTCCCAAAGACAAAATGTTCAATGAAAATCATATACGTCCTTGAGTCTCATTTTGCTAGTGTTCACTTCACTAAAAGTCACCTTAATAAAGCAAATATTTTAAAGCTTAATAGATTCTGTGTGTGTATACACACGTGTCTCAAATACAACAAGTATATAAACGTAGTATTTCATTTAATACTGTATGAGATATTATCAAAAAAAGAATATTTGTTCGGGCTGTAACTTGACAGCACTAGTGTGCTTACTTTTTCCAGTGGTGGGCAGAGCTCCTCTTCCAATCAAGGACAAAAATGTGGTTCATCACATTTTTGTTCCCCTGTTATAATCTCAAAACGAATATGCTTTGCATTTCCATTAGATGAAAATTTCCGGGCTTTTCGAAGTATTCCACGAGTTTTAAATAACAATATGGAATGAATATTGGCTACAGTTACAAAGGATCAATATATATTTTACAAAAGAATATTGAAACAGATATCGCGGATGGGACCTCGAATTGTTGGGGAAATAAAATGAACAAGGGGGAGACCGGCACACGTTTCAACAAATATGAAACTGTCATTTATTTGGAATATTTGCTGAGGAGCACTGTCTTCTTAGTATCAACTGTTCCAGTAAGTTTATTGTTTGTTATAAACTGCAAGCTGACATTTATCTACTAAGAATGTTGATACTTGGCCAGCAGTAATATATTATATATATATATATATATATATATATATATATATATATATATATATATATATATATATATATATATATATATATATATATATATATATATACATATATACATATGTATACACACACATTATATATATATATATATATATATATATATATATATATATATATATATATATATATAAAACTGCCGTTAAGATACATAGTAATAAAGGCAATAGTACAGCCATTTTATTGAATCAGCTCTACCACAAACTGAAATTGACATACACTCATGTGATCAGCGACCATACGCCACCCACGTCAGATCGGGGGGAGCAGAACAATGGCTGCTGATGACTCGGCAAATGACAAAATATAAGACGAAGGAATCCCTAGCGCCCAAAGGGAGAATAAGATAGAGCTCCAGTGAAAAGTTATCATGCCTTGAGCTAGGAATTACCTCGAGATTTATTGCACCAACTCCTTCCGGTTCACTTTACTGTTTATGCATGCAAGTATCAACTGTTTGACGAATCAGTTGAATTTATTAGTTTTATCTACTCCCTTGTCATTTCAAGAGGGATACCGAAACATTAATTTGGCAATAAGAGTAGAAAATGGACTTTGCAGATTTATATGATATAACAGATCTGGCAGAGTTGCAGTCAAACCAAACCTAAACACATGAACAACACACCTCAAGTTTATGATAATTAGAAACTCAAAATTAATTAGTATAAAATCTTTTGACTCTCCTTGTTTTTTCAGGTACTTGAGTTAATCCTGAACAGCTGTTCCTAAAAACGGAAATAATCCAAATATAATGAGCTCTATTTGCATGAAAAGGGTCATATTACCGTTAAGCTTAGCTGTTTGTAAAACAGAGTCTTCTTCATAACAGTTTATTTAATTGAGTGTAATTAGCTTGAAATATCTTGAATTAAAGGTGAAAGCTACTGCGCCTCAAAACAACAGGTCCCGTTTATATTTTATATATTGCTACTCCCGTGGGGGAGGATATAATTGTATATCTATATATAAATGTATACATATACATATATATGTATATATATACACACATATATATATATAATAATAATAATAATAATAAACCTGCTTTCCTCTCCGAGTATGTCCAATATCGGCCTGCTACCGGCAGAATGCAGTAACCTAGACAAATCAATTATTTAGAAAAATAGAGAAAACACTATGCACACTGAATGCCGCTGATGCAGCTATCACTTTCAACACCTAAAATAATAATAATAATAATAATAATAATAATAATAATAATAATAATAATAATAATCCATAAGTAATAATAATAAAATAATAATAATAGTCCATAAGTGGCAAAAGGTTTTTTACAGTGTTATATTTTGAAGACAACTGTTTTCCTCAAGGAGGAAGACAGTTGTCTTCGAAATATAACACTGTAAAATCTACCCTTTTGGTGTTTTTACTCTTTTATGGGCTACCTTTATTAGGTGGAATTCTGTTTTAACAGATAATAGTTTATAGGCATATATATCTATATCTATATCTATATATATATATATGTATATATATATATATATATATATATATATATATATATATATATATATATATATATATATATATATATATATATATATATAAGCACACACATACATATATGCTAAGTAAAGGACTAGTGTCGAAAGGCCTCGCAGCACTCCAGTGTTTCCGTTTCCTTCGTCGATTTTATCTTTATTTATATATTCATCACGTTCCATATTTTCGTGATTCAGTTATACATATATATAGTATATAAGGGTGAGTGTGGTTGTATGTGTGTGCGTATGTGCATATATGTGTGTGTATGTGAGTTGTTTTTGCTGTGTCCGTATATGGGCGTCTACCTCATGTTCACATTCGTCAGATTTATGTAAATAGGACGAGCCTGTGAAATGAAATATTAACTTTCCATTCCTCAGTTTTTTCGGATACATATTCCTGGGAAAATGCGAGATCCGATTTATCTTTTTTAATGGAAGGAAGAGACGCCTCCACCACGCCTGAATCAACTACGGTCTGGATCATAACGTTTCAGTGCTTAAGAGCCGAGGTATCATGAGGGATTGGGCGTTTATCTTAGCTCGTGCCTACATGATATGAGTGTAATCCGGATAAATTTTTTTGGGACTGCAATATACTTATCCTCGCAATGATACTGTGCATGTATGTATGTATGCATGTATGTATTCATATAATGTTATGTATTTCCCACTGTCTTCTGTAACTTTTTCAAATATTCCATATAAAAAGATGTCCATCTTATGAATAATAATAATAATAATAATAATAATAATAATAATAATAATAATAATAATAATAAATGGGCGCCGTGGCAGAGTGGTTTAGCTCATCGCTGGACTGTTTAAGCAACATTGGGTTGGGCTAGTCAGTCTCTGGATGGGTGACCCTCTCATCTCGGCTTTGATCCCTTAAGAAAGGCTCTTTGCCACAATTTCCTCAGTCTACTCAGCTGTTAATGAGTACCTATCCCTGATGGGGTAGGGTCTAGCTATGGGTTAAATAGCAAAATTCAGCAACGATGGAAAGAAATGAAAGAAATGAGATTAAACGACAACGACGTAAATGGAACCTCTGGCAACAGAGGAGCTTCGTCCGGCACGATCAGGAAAGAACATATGCAGAAACTTATGGCGATACTCAAGTCAAAACTCAACGCTGGAAACATGACGAAAGCCATAAACACATGGGCAATACCAGTAATCAGATACAGCGCAGGAGTAGTGGAGTGGACGAAGGCTGAACTCTGCAGCATAGACCAGAAAACTAAGAAACACATGACAATACACAAAGCACTACATCCAAGAGCAAATATAGTTAGACTATACATAACACGAAAGGAAGGAGGGGAGGGTTTACTAAGCATAGAGGACTGCGTCAACATCGAGAGCAGAGCACTGGGGCAATATCTGAAAACCAGTAGAGACGAGTGGCTGACAGAACAGAAGAGTGGCACAGCAAACCAATGCACTGACAGTACATGCAACAGACGAAAGAACTGGCCATCAATGAAACATGGCAATGGCTACAGAGTAGAGAACTCAAGAAGGAAACACAAGGAATGCTAACAGCGGCACAAGATCAGGCCCTAAGAACAAGATATGTCCAAAGAATAATAGATGGAAATAACATATTACCCATATGCAGTAAGTGCAATATCAAAGTTTTAAGTATATCTTAGTTTAACCAGACCACTGAGCTGGTTAACAGCTCTCCTACTGTAGGGCTGGCCCGAAGGATTAGATTTATTTTATGTGGCTAAGAACCAACTGGTTACCTAGCGACGAAACCCTAAACCACATAGCAAGTTAATGTCCGGCGATTGCACAGAACCAGTACAAAAAGAGACATGATTCAGTAGCAAAACCCCTCCACTGGAGCCTGTGCAAGAAACACCAGCTAGCATGCAGTAATTAGTGGTATGAACATCAACCTGAGGGAGTGATAGAAAACGATCAGACAAAGATCCTCTGGGACTATGGTATCAGAACAGATAGGGTAATACGTGCCAACAGACCAGACTTGGCGCTGATTGATAAAATCAAGAATAAGGTATCACTCATTGATGTCACAATACCATGGTACACCAGAGAAGATGAGAAAGAAAGAGAAAAAATTAATAAGTATCAAGATCTGAAAATAGAATTATGAAGGATATGGGATATGGCAGTGGAAATCGTACCCATAATCACACGAACACTAGACACGATCCCAAGATCCCTGAAAAGGAACCTGGAAAAACTAGAAGCCGAAGTAGCTATCAGAAACAGCGCAAATAGTGAGAAAAGTGATGGACCCCTAAGGAGGCAGGATGCAACCCGGAACCCCACACTGTGAAAACCACCCAGTCGAATAAGCTGTGACTGTGGTAGACAAAAAAAAAAATAAATAAATAAAAAAATAATAATAATAATGTTTTCCAGCTACTAAATTTTAGTCTTATTTTACCATATACTTTCATTTAAGACTTACAGTACTATCTAAAGCTTTACCGTTACTACAATAAGTTTTCTTATTACAACTAATTTCGGGAAAGTCAATCCTTAGTCACCCACAAGAATTATGTGGTACAATTTTAGCACTTCACGGAAACCGGGGTACGATCTGTCTCATGTTTATGTCTCTAAGATAGCAAACGAGCAGTGTTTTTTATTGTTACTGGAAAGTACTCATCTCATTTTTCATCTAAATGCTATAATGTTAAGCCGATTTTACTCCACCGCTTTGTCTGAGTAGATGCTATATAAGAGGCTTAGTAATTCCAGCTCTATCGTTTATGCCATAGAGTCGAGAACGCCTTGCTACCCATAGACGGCTAGAAACGACCTCCCATCAAGGAATTTCAGCGGATGTACGAGAGCAATTCATTTTCATCCCATATCCGTTAATATGTTTCACAAACCATTACTGCTAATCGAAGAAGACTGTCTTGATATATTACCCGTTTAGTATGTTAAGACGAAAAAAGGCATTAAAATATAACTTAAATATTATTTGAAATGCTTATGCAATCCTTTTCCAGTTGATAATTCTGATATAAAGTACTTTTTAGTGTAACACTGGACGAAAATATATCTTCAACTTCGCTATCTTTTATGTTATTGTATTAAAGTCTGCCTGGATAGATATAATAGCTTTTTTATGTCTTTTAGATTTCTGTAAAAGAAAACTATCGTGCCGGCTTTCTCTGCAATTTGCTACAGTTTAAAAACATTTCAGTTTGAAATATGAATTCATGAAAATTCTTATATCACAAGAAAGCTTCACTTGAGGATTCAACGATTAAGTCGTATTATTTAGCATTTCATGACCTCCTTTTTGTACTGCAGATAACGCAGCCTTTTTATCTTACAGATGTTACGCGATTATTCGGACTTTACAGACAGAAAATTTTTTATCAGTTTAATCAAATGCACGTGTTCAGGACACATGGGTAACGGGTCGGTCATCTGGCAAATAGAAAATATTGTTAGCAAAGATCCTTTGATGGTTTTATGACACGTTTTGTCTGTTAACAAAAGCAATGGGGGGAGAGAGAGAGAGAGAGAGAGAGAGAGAGAGAGAGAGAGAGAGAGAGAGAGAGAGAGAGAGAGGTTAAGTGTCCATTGAAGCATCTTACTTTTTCGTATACTGCCGATGTCTTCAGAGTTTTCAAATTTCCAGAAGTTCATGAGCAATACTGTATCACGGAACAGAGGGTTTCCTGGTCCTAACTGATTTGACTATTAGTATTACCATACTTTTAGGTTAAGCGGGTGATCAGGAATTTTTTGGAGTCTTGGTTGAACGTTGTGACAGTGAACAAAACCATGATTGTGGCGGTCCTTTTTCCACACTGAAATCCAAAAAGTAATATTTTACTATTTTCACGTAAAGAAAGTCACTTTCATCAATAAACATAATAGGCCAAACAAATCATCTAAAACCTAAATAAAAACATAAAAATAGGGCACCATCAATGTCCAAGAAAATTAACTAAAAAGGCAAAGGTTTTTAAAAGAGGAATGGCTTGATTAGAAAGATATTATTATGAATACAGAAACACAGTACTTCATAAAAAGTGTGACCTGTGGGGTGAATGACCAATTGTAAAATGGCCAGTAGAATGCAGTCTTTTTGGTGTTATTCGTATTTTGATTCTTATACATCTTATTAATTATCCTGTGAATGATAAAGCTTAAATTCCGTGTATCCTATGAGATCAACAGTAGCTTCATGTGGTTTGTTGTAATTCAGAGCTTTCATTTAAAGATGACACTTCTAAATTACTACAGAACACATGAAGCTACTGATGATCTCACAGAATACCCGGAAATTAAGTTTTATCATTCATATGATAATTAATGAAATATATATGACTCAAAATGAGAATACCACCGAAAGACCTACAGACCGTTTTACAACTGGCCATTAGCCCCACAGGTCGTGCGGAGATTTAAGTACTTGGAATCGGGATCTAGGGCTGTATATTAGTTAAACAGGGTTTTAGAACAAGCAATGAACGTTAGGCTTAAGCGAACATGTTTTAATGATATTATGAGCAGTATGTAGTAGGTGAAATACTGAAGAAATGTTCAGCTGAAGAATGGGTAATTTTATAAATTAGAACAATTGTCATAGATACCCATGATAATAGGTTTTTTAGTGTTCTGTAAAAGAAAACTGTTGTGCCGGCTTTGTCTGTCCGTCCGCACTTTATTCTGTCCGCCCTCAGATATTAAAAACTACTGAGGCTACAGGGTTGCAAATTGGTATTTGATCAACTAGCCTCCAGTCATCAAACATACCAAATTGCAGCCCTCAAGCCTTAATAGTTTTTATTTGATTTAAGATTAAAGTTAGCCATAATCGTGCTTCTGGCAACGCAACGATATAGGATAGGCCACCACCGGCCGTGGTTACAGTTTCATGGGCAGTGGCTCATACAGCATTATATCGAGACCCCAGAAAGATAGATCTAGTTTCGGTGGCCTTCATTAATATAGGCTGTAGCGGCTGTACAGAAAACTCGATTGCGCCGAAGAAACTTCGGCGCATTTTTTATTTGTTTTTTCAGTTATTCATCTAAGAAGCAAACTTATATTCATAACAGTGGGTTGGTAGAAACGAAAATAAGTAGCCTTTTGTGGTGATTATTTTCGGGTCGATTACTCCATTCATATAAAATGAAATGTAGTTATTATTTCATAAATAATATCTCGTATTAGTTTCTACGGATAAATAGCGTATACTGTCCGAGTTAGCAAGGCTGGTGTAATTTTTTTTTTTATTTAAACTTTAAGACTCATAATTTCAAACTTCCAATGGCTTGGCATATTCAATAAAGGCTGATTGAAATCGCAATTTCTACAGAAAATGAAGATCACTTTTGATTACACTGATCAGCCTACCTATTTGAGAGTGAAATTACAAACTAAGCAACCCGTAAGGGAGTAGTGCCTCAGACCACCTCACGTATGTAACTGTAGGAATAACTAAAGGGTGTTACAGAGTCCCTTCGTATGCTAGGTACACCTACTTTTTAGCTTTTTACTTTACCTCAGTCTTCGCTTCCTTTCTTCCGTCCCACTGTCCAACCTCTCTAACGATTACCTCTTGGTGCAACTGTGGGGTTTTTTCCCAGTTCTTCATTGGAGGGGTGGTAGAGTTTTCGGCTGGCACGCTGATGGCCCAGCGTTCGACTCTCCGAGCGGCCAATGAAGAATTAGAGGAATTTATTTCTGGTGATATAAATTCATTTCTCGTCATAATGTGGTTCGGATTCCACAATAACCTGTAGGTCCCGTTGCTAGGTAACCAGTTGGTTCTTAGCCACGTAAAAATAAATCTAATCCTTCGGGCCAGCCCTAGGAGAGCTGTTAATCAGCTCAGTGGTCTGGTTAAACTAAGATATACTTAACTTTCTCCCAGTTCTGCCTTTAGATCCTTGTTCTACATTTTCTTTACCTTCTGGATCTCTTTATGTTGTCCAACCACTCCAGCTTTCTCTTATCACTGGCTTTAGAGCTGTATGTCCGACATATTCAGAAGTACAGGGGTTTAAACGAAATTATAAAAAAATTCAATCTTAACCATATACCTCTGTATATTATTCCATCTAGGGGTACAATAATATAATTTTCATGTTTATTATAGCTTCTCAAGCTCGTTTCTTTATCAAATCAACATCACCACTGAGCAAGAAGTTCCATTTGCTTCACCACGGCTACATATAATTCTGTTGAATATATACTCAAGCTATGGAATTTCACTTTAATCTTGTAATGGATTCAATTGCGTATATGGAAGGTCCTTTTAGGCTTATTTTCGTTGTTTGAGGAAGGAGAAATAGAAGAGTAGGGATGACATAAGCGAAGCATAAATACGAAGCTACTAGGGTAAATGCAAATTTTTCTAAAAAATGGTTAATATATGGCAGCTTAGAACTTAGGACAGAAATTGATTTTGGTCTACACATGACATATTCTATATCTAGGCAATATATGTATGCTATTTCCCCATGCCTGCTTCCTAACTACCGCCTACTAAAATTTCTCTCACATAGTTATTTTGCGATATTATTAACTGCTGTAATAAATGTCTAGTGGCTGGCTACACTGGCCATAACCAGGAAAAATTACTACGTAGGATAAGTTAGGTCTTTGGGTAGGGGAATATTTACACTGTTTCCCTTTTGTTGTTAGGAAACCGCCCAGTTATTCGACTTTCATATTAAATATATAAAATATTTCAAGCAGTCAGAGGTAATATTCTGCAAGATTTTGTGCACTGCAACAACCAATGAAAGGTTCTTAAAGAGCTAAATTTAAATTTTCGAGGTGAGTCCAGTTGTATTTAAATGAAGCTTTTCCATGTCATGCAACGGTAAATAAACTAGTCTGGAAGTATACATGATCCAAGAAAAATACTTTATTGAGTGATCTCAAGATGTAATTCTATAAAATGGGAAAATTTTAGCACTGAAGTTTTGTTTGAAAGGGAATAAAAGTTAAGTATATCTTAGTTTAACCAGACCACTGAGCTGATTAACAGCTCTCCTAGGGCTGGCCCGAAGGATTAGATTTATTTTACGTGGCTAAGAACCAACTGGTTACCTAGCAACGGGACCTACAGCTTATTGTGGAATCCGAACCACATTATAGCAAGAAATGAATTTCTATCACCCGAGAAATGAATTTCTATCACCAGAAATAAATTCCTCTAATTCTTCATTGGCCGGAAGGAGACTCAAACTCGAGCCTAGCACAGTGCTAGCCGAGAACTCTTCCGACTCGTCCAGCGAGGAACTCATACTATCATAGAAGCAGGGATGACAAGCGGGAGGACTTATTCAGTAAAGTTAGATCAGACGAAAGATTCTGTCGAAGGTAAATTGTGGGGAGATGATGACATTATCTCAGTCGCAGCCTTCCACATGCAGATGGCCCTGGCCTAAGCATCAGAGGAAAGATCTTTCTTACAATACGTCTAAGTTTCTACAGCTGGGATCTCTTGGCCATCATTTGACCCAACTAAGATAATAAGGTAGGTACCCCCTTCCCCTTCCCAAATCCCCCCTTACCCCTTCCCTTTGGTACTTATGTGGTAAAGAAACTCTACAGGTTTATCATACCTTATATCACGTGTAAATAAACTCTATTGGTTTATCATAACTCATTTCATGTACTCTATACCATAGAAATATATTATTGAAAATATTTTTTTCTTTCCTGCGATTAATAATTCTGTATCAAGGTTTAGACAGTCTCCACAGTAATACCTGGATAAAATGGACAATCACCACAGCAATACCTGGATAAAAGGGACAGTCAGCACAGAAATATTTGGATAAAAGGGACAGACAGTACAGTAATACCTGCATAAATGGGACCGTCACCATAGTAATACCTGGATAAAAATGACAGTCTGCACAGTAATACCTGGAAAAATGACACAGCCAACACAGTAATACCTGGATAAACGGGACAGTCATCATAGAAATACCTGGATAAAATGGACAGTCACCACAGCAATATCTGGATAAAAGGGACAATCAGCACAGTAATACCTGGATAAAAAGGACAGACAGCGCAGTAATTCATGGATAAAAGGGACAGACAGTACAGTAATACCTGGATAAATGGGACAGCCACCACAGCAATTCCACCTGGATAAAAGGGACAGTCAACACAGTAATACCTGGATAAAAGGGGCAGTCAGCACAGTAATATGTGGATAAAAGGGACAGACAGAATAGTAATGCCTGCATAAAATGGACAGTCACCACAGTAACACCTTTATAAAAGGGACAGACAGTACATTAATACCTGGATAAATGGGACAGTCACCACAGTAATACCTGGGGGACAGTCACCACAGTAATTTCTGGATAAAATGGACAGTCACTACAGTAATACCTGGATAAAAGGGACAGTCAGCACAGTAATACCTGGATAAAAGGGACAGACAGTACAGTAATATTTGGATAAAAGGGACAGTGTAATGTCTGGATAAAAGGGACAATTAGCACAGTAATACAGTAATACCTGGATGAATGTGACAGTTAGTACAGTAATACACTGATGAATTGGACAGTCACCATGGTAATGCCTAGATAAAAGGGACAGTCACCACAGTAATAATTGGGCAAATGGGAAAGTCAGTAGATTTATACCTGGATAAAAGGGACAGTCGCCACAGTAATAACTGGATAAATGGGACAGTCACCACAGTAATAACTGGATAAATGGGCCAGTCATTACAGTTATTGTATACCTGGATATAAGGGACAGTCAATACAGTAATGACTGGATAAACGGGACAGTCAGTACGGTCATACCTGGATAAAATGGACAGTCACCACAGTAATACCTGGATAAATGGGACAGCCACCACAGCAATATCAGGATAAGTGAGACAGTCAGTACAGTAATATTTGGATATAAGGGACAGTTAGTACATTAATTTCTGGATAAAAGGGACAGTCACCACAGTAATACCAGGATAAACGGGGCAATAAGCACAGTAATGTCTGGATAAAAGGGGCAGCCAATACAAGGAGGTGCAAGAAAATTTTTCTGAGTCCTTCAGAGTTTTCCCGGGCAGCACCAGGTTGGTCAGCTAGTATATATATATACTGTGTATATATATATATATATATATATATATATATATATATATATATATATATATATATATATATATATTATACATAATTCCAAACTTATTCCCCAAAGTCGATGTTTATGAACTTATAATATAAAATAAAGTCTGGACTAAATGGGAATGGGTTACCATGAGGCCTGAAAAGCCAACAGAATGACTGTTTGACAACGAGTGAAACCACGCTTGTGCGTTCTTACCTGTGTGTGAAGTCTCAGGCCCAGGTAGCGAAGGTTGTGCATAAGTTTGGACAAAAGGCGCATCGACAGATGATAAAGGAAAGTGCTCCTTCCTTTCAGTGACGGCATAATTAAAACTTTTCAATTGCCTACGACAGTTACAAGATCAAAGGTACGAACACAGTAAGATGGATATAAAGGAGGCTCTTTCACAGAGCAAAGGCTAAAATCAATTCCCAATTTATGAGACTCGGTGGAAGATTTTTCCATATATCTTTCTCTGACAAATAAAAAGGACAAATCTCTTGACATGAAATGTCCGAAGGCAAATATAAAAGCGAAGACAAGTGAACAACTTAAGTGAAATTGTTTCGAAATAGTTTTGAACTATTCGGCCTGTGGCCCAACCGGCCTTTTCCTGTCATCATGATGAATATAAAGGCAAGATAAGGATTATATATATATATATACTCGTGTATATATTTTTATAAATATTTACGCTGTTCGCCCTCGAACATTTAGGGATAGTAGTATCAGCCTGATCAAGACAGGGAAATTGCTTTGTCCCACGCTAGAAGCGTCTTCAGTTCAAACCTTAACGTCCGTTGGAGAACGGGATAGGTAAGTTAGGCCTTCCACCCTATAGGAAAATTCCCCATATCAGCCTTAAAAATAGGTGGTCCTAAGGTCCTTTTTTCCTTTTTACCTGTCTCTCGTGGCAAATGTTTTTAACATAGCGTAGACGCCTAAGGCATGACTGTAGGCCTGTTTTGACCCAGGCCGGTCAGGGAACTACAGAGAGACTGGAGCATTCGGAGAGACCACATGTCTGACGGGGCCTCTTCTCCCTTTCTTTGTCTATTATCCTATTAGTGAAGTGAAGAAGCAATTGCGAAGACCGCCCCCCGGCGGTGTTGGTGCGCACAACGTTCGTCCTAAGGTAAAGTCGCTTTTTGTTCAAAACTTCGCCCATTTTTTTATCTTTTTTCTGTATTTCGCATTTCTTTGTTTCCTCCTTCATCCCCACTTACTGTATATGTGTTTACAAAGTCTAGATTAAGCCTCATTATTATATTGTTAGCTTCAACCCCGTTATTCCAGTAAAATACCTAGGATTTAGGTAAGCAAAATCAGGTTAAATCTTGATGCTTTGTATGCCTCGCGTCCGAATGTTTGGAAGAACCGTTGCGTTTAAAATCAAATTCATCTCAAATATTTTTGTTAAGGTTAATTACCCTTAACTGGCGACCTTTGGCTAATTAACGACTGTCTTTGAGGTTAACTTTTGGCTTCAAGTGGCAGGTTACGTGTAATCTTGGTTTGCAGGGCCGTAAAAATTACGTAAATTGAATAATACATGATCAACCAAGACCCTCACACGTAACATTGGCGACCTTGCGTAGAATCTAAAGTACATTTTAGAGAAAGAATCTGGAGAAAAGGAAATTAAATTACATTAATTCCAAAAAAATAAAAGTCAGATATCGAACTCCATTTCATTCTTCCAAACCAGGAACGAGGCATAATAATAAGCAGTAAAGAGGATAGTTATAATAACAAGTGTAGTGAGAATTAGCGTATAGGAAAGGGTGCGTCGAGAGCAGAGAGTCATAATTTATAACGTCTAAGACAAGGACATTACCGTGTTCGGATCGTGAATCAAGTCGTTCAAGTAACGAATTCAAAGGCCGAATCGCGGAGCCCGTTTCATGTACACAAAGTAATATACTAATCGCGTCGGCAATTCCGATCGTTATTGTTTGCATATAGCGGGAATCATTCAAAACCATGTCAGTGAAGTAGCAAACGAACTGAAATAGTAATTTTACAATAAAGGTACCGTTCAACAACGTAAATTTACGCAGGCAAGCTAGCATTTCTCTTTTCATTCTTTTGTTTAATGTCCGGGTGAGAATACGATAACAAAAGACACAAAGTTGTTTGGTAATTTAGTTTTCCATCCGTAACGTAAAACGCTATGTATGAGTGGTATATTTAAAGTAAAATCTGGATACCTGCATTTGTTGCGTTGTTTTGAATTTGTTTGAAAAAGAAAATACCCGCCATCTTGGATTCCTCCGCCGTGTTCGCGCGGTTGTTTTGAAATTGTTCGAACTGTTTGTGAGAGAACGGCCATTTTGGTGTTCCTTCGCCGCCCGAGGTTGTTTTTGAAATTTAGGCCTAACGGGACCCTGGCCGCCATTTGAAGACCCTTGTTATTGTCATCCGCTGTTGTGACCAGACTCTGCCCGAGCCACTCTTGGGGTCATATATTTTTTTTTCCTTTCGTAGCGAACCCACCTCGCAATATCTTAGCTAGAAAAAAAAAAAAAGACAATTTAGGCAGGGAAAGATAGGCCTTAGTTAGGAGTACCATAACAAGTTCCTACGAATACCTGTTATAAAAATCATATAAAGAGAATTTAAAATTTTACGATAAACTTTTGTGACGTCGGCTCCCAGGAAAATTAAGATAATAAAGCCATCCCTAAGGAAGTCAAGACGACGCATCTATATCATTTTATTAAGATCCATGCCATTGTGCATGTATAAAATCTTTGTTTACATGTTCTCAAGCAGCAAGAAATTAGCTGATTGAAAATCTCTCTCTCTCTCTCTCTCTCTCTCTCTCTCTCTCTCTCTCTCTCTCTCTCTCTCGTCATTCAAGTAAGCATTCCTAACCTAAGTGTACGTGACCCTCTTCAAAGAAAGAACGGCCGACACTAGGCTAATTAATTTGAATACAATAAGCCAAATAAAAGAAACACCTCTGTCCCACAATAGATGAGGACAAGTTAAGAGTACTTACGATACAGTGATAAACTGTCGGTCACGAGTGAGGCCTGCTATCCAGACCGAACCAAACAGTAGTTTTCACCCTCTGAAAAAAGAAGGGGCCAGCACTGGGGCCGGTACTGGGACCAGCCACTCACGAGGATCTTTAAAGAAAAAAAAAAAAAAAAAACCAAATTCACTTTATTCCACAGTGCCAATAATTTGCAGCACTGTCATCACTTGAATAGCTTACTTCTCTATCTCTCTCTCTCTCTCTCTTTTTTACCTTCCCTTTCTCTCTCATTCGATTGTTGCACTCTACAGGGGGTGTAGAGTGCCTTTCCTCCCATATAGCCTAGTTGGACTCCAGTAGAGGGTCCCTAGGAACACATTGGCACCATAAGTGCCACTAAAGAAAACAAAAGGGAACACAGAAGAGAAGGTTCTTCTGGGACCTAACCTGCACCAGTGCCTAGAGATACTGAGTGCCACCAGTGTGACCTGTACACGGCACACCCAAACTACAGTGCCACCTTTTGAAAGGGTGCCACGTCATTGAAGAGACACTTCCTCGCTGCCCAAGTACGCCCAGTCGACCCGGTTAGACGCCCTTCCCCACCAAAACCATGGCAGCAGAGCATTATAAAACCTTCCTGGGGCTGGGGACGGCGGCAGGTCTCACCGGCTCGGAACTTACCACCTGGGTTAAGGAGCAAGTGGACGACTTGGCCAAGCGGGAGAAGGAAGAAAGACTCGAGCAGAGGAAGTATGAAGAAGAACGAAGGGTGTATGACGCCGAGCAAAGGCAATATGAAGAGGAAAGAGAAGAAAGAAGGAGACAGCATGAGTTAGCCTGCAAGGAAACTGAGTTAGCCCTAAAGGAGAAGGAGCTCGAGCTTGAGAGAGCGAAAATGGAGAATGCCGAAGATATGGCTAGCCATCAAGCCTCCAGTCCTACACCTGCTGCATCAAACGCTCCAATTTCGAGCATCAATTCCCTAGTCCCCAAGTGGACTGAGGACGAGCCAGAAGCATGGCTGGAGGAGATCGAGGCTCTTTTCGATAACTACAGCACCACGGAGACGGAGAGAGCCTTAATACTGGCCAAGCATATGGAGGAAAAGCCAAGGCAGCGCTTCGCTCACTGGAAAAGAGCCAGAGAGGCAACATGGCAGAAGTTCGTAGAGTCATTACAAAGGCCTACGAGATAACCCCAGAAAAATGGAGACAACGGTTCCGAGGTCTTGCCAAGGAAGTCGGCTGGTCTTGGACGGAATGGGCATGTCACAAAACCCAGTCCGGCACGCGCTGGTTCGACTCCTTGGCCTGCACGACGTTTGAGGATCTTTTCAATCGGACCATGCTAGAAGACCTTTTCCAATGTGTGCCAGGGCCCTTGCAGTATATCTTAACGATAAACAGCCCTCCACACTTATGGAAGCTTGTCGCATGGCTGATTCGTGGGAAACTTTCAATCAGTCGCATAGCACCTCTCAGAAGCGAATCATCCCTCCGGCCTACCTCTCGAACTCCACTCGCCCGAAGAATGGACTGCCTAGCAAGACCCTGTGCAACTATTGCAAGAAGGGGGGCCACGCTGAAGCTGAGTGCCGATACAAACTCGGCACTAATAAGCAGCCTAACCCTACCAGCCAGAACTCCGCTCCCGATTCATCCGCTCAGCCCTCTCCTCCAACAGTTACTGCAGGCCACCGAGCCCATCCAAAAGGCCCGTGCAGATCCTGTGGGGCTGCTAGCCACTACAATGCTGGATCTCCGGCCTGTCCACATCATGTCCCCACCGCCAAATTAGTCAAACTAATCAGCACTTCATTCTCTGCGGCTGGTCCGCACCGGATCCTTTACCCCGAGAGACTGGAAACCCAGTTCATCTCGGTGGCCCCTCTTCAGAGCACTAGCCTGCCAGTGACCCTTCCGGTCACAGTAGACACTGCGGCAGACATTAGCCTGATCACTAGGGCCCAAGTGCCAGCCGGTGCTGTGGTTGACGAAGAAACGTGGTGGGAAATGAAGTGGATAGAGGGCCACACCATCACCGTTCCCACGGTCCAACTCCAGGTAATGACACCTTGGGGCACGATACCCCACCGCCTTGGCGTGGTAGGTGGAATTCGGCCCGGAGTGGCCTTCTTGTTGGGTCGGGATCTTCTCTGCGGAAGCCCGTCACCAACGCCACTCCGCAGCCACGTTACCTCCTCCACGGAGGCCCCAGTTGTAACTCCCAAAAATGACAAACCTCCACCTTCCGCCCACCAAAGTGGTCCGCGGAAGGGGCGCCACCAACCTATTTCAGGCCTAGCCCTCCAATCGCGAAGGGCTGGCCCACCAAGAGGTCCTCCCCCTCCGCGAAGAGAGATTCAGGAGGAGCAGTACCGCTGCAGGACGTGCAAGCGGGCAGACCACTCCACAAATTGGGAGGGCTGCCCAAGCAAGCAACGCCCAGCGGACGCCCCTGAACAAAACTCTAGGAGAGGCTACGATCTCCTGCTGGGGCAGGAATCTCTGCCGCAGCCAAACCCAAGTCGTCCGAGAGGTATTGCACCTCCGGACCCCTTGTCAGGCATGCCTGACCCTCAACTGCTGCCAGTGCCACTTGCGAGCACTGAGCAGTGCCAGACTCCGTCCGCCACGGACGTTGAGCTACCAGTGGAAAAGGCCCCCATGCCGGGTCTAAATCATGAGGCAAATCCTCCTCCGGGAGATTTAGGATTCCCCATGCAGCTGATCATTGCGACTGGAGAGCCTCCAGCACCCGAACCTTCTTCTTCACAAAATTTGACTCCAGGGGATGAACCCCTGGAGGATCGAAATGGTACCCCTTCCTTGGAAGACCAGGAACTGGCATCCTCGGATGCAGAAGTTGAGATCGCTCTCGCTCCGGTTGTCGCAGCAGCCGGAGTAGGGAGTCCTCCCGCAGCTTTTGCAGTTGCCCCTGACTTCGTGCCCACTAGCCCTTCTGGCCTGTCCCCGGAGTCGGTGCTTTCATCACCTGCTAGGCCAGCTACTGATAGGCCTTGGAGGAACCCGAAGAAGAAGAAGAAGGGGCGGAAGAGAGCCCAGTAGTTGCCGAGCTATACGCTCATCCTGGCACTAGTGCCCTCTCGGCACAGTGCCCTAACATCTAAGAGTGATCCTGGCCCCTTGCCCAGAGGAGGTAGCCAGTGTGATCTCTTCCTTTCATTGTGCATAGCCTAGGCCACCTTAAAGTACGGTACATCAATTTAGTAACCTTGTTCCTCCCACTTACCACCGAGCTGCAGTAATCATGTAAGTAGCATAACTAATTTCAGTAATCTTAACTATTGTGAAACGAGCCACGATGCTCGTGACACGCATGGCCTAAGACCTCAGTGAGGCATCCATTTATCATATGAGGCAACCCTCATGAATTAACTAGTAATTATTAATTGTATTAAACATAAACCAAGTTGTGATTTAGTTAGAACATTAACTCTTATGTTGGTGCTACGGTCGGGTTAGGATAGGTTAGGCTAGGGAATATCATAGAATGTACCACTAGGCTAGGTCTAAAACACATCATGATTGTAGGAGGTAGCCTATAATAACCGTGAGCACCTTCTAGTACTATTAGAATTAGGTTAAGTAGTGATTATAGCTCATATCCTATCTAGGGTTAGGTAGTTCTGTAGCTAGGTAGGCTAACCAGGACTAATCTGCTCAGGGGAAGGAGAGTAACCTACGAGAGGCGAACAGCTTGCTTAGTATAGACCTTCACGCCCGAAAAGGGAGTGAAGGCCCTCTTAAAGGGGGGAGCTTTTATAAATATTTACGCTGTTCGCCCTCGAACATTTAGGGATAGTAGTATCAGCCTGATCAAGACAGGGAAATTGCTTTGTCCCACGCTAGAAGCGTCTTCAGTTCAAACCTTAACGTCCGTTGGAGAACGGGATAGGTAAGTTAGGCCTTCCACCCTATAGGAAAATTCCCCATATCAGCCTTAAAAATGGGTGGTCCTAAGGTCCTTTTTTCCTTTTTACCTGTCTCTCGTGGCAAATGTTTTTAACAGAGCGTAGACGCCTAAGGCATGACTGTAGGCCTGTTTTGACCCAGGCCGGTCAGGGAACGACAGAGAGACTGGAGCATTCGGAGAGACCACATGTCCGACGGGGCCTCTTCTCCCTTTCTTTGTCTATTATCCTATTAGTGAAGTGAAGAAGCAATTGCGAAGACCCCCCGGCGGTGTTGGTGCGCACAACGTTCGTCCTAAGGTAAAGTCGCTTTTTGTTCAAAACTTCGCCCATTCTTTTATCTTTTTTCTGTATTTCGCATTTCTTTGTTTCCTCCTTCATCCCCCACTTACTGTATATGTGTTTACGAAGTCTAGATTAAGCCTCATTATTATATTGTTAGCTTCAACCCCGTTATTCCAGTAAAATACCTACGATGCTTTGTATGCCTCGCGTCCGAATGTTTGGAAGAACCGTTGCGTTTAAAATCAAATTCATCTCAAATATTTTTGTTAAGGTTAATTACCCTTAACTGGCGACCTTTGGCTAATTAACGACTGTCTTTGAGGTTAACTTTTGGCTTCAAGTGGCAGGTTACGTGTAATCTTGGTTTGCAGGGCCGTAAAAATTACGTAAATTGAATAATACATGATCAACCAAGACCCTCACACGTAACAATATATATATATATATATATATATATAGATATATATATATATATATATATATATATATATATATATATATATATATATATATGTATGTATACATACATACATACATATATCTTGTAATTTCCACAATGGTCCCGTGGATGAAGTATATAATAAGTCCTCACGTGAAAATGAAAGGAATTGGTACCAAGACTTTCAACTTTTATTCCAAAGTCATCTTCAGTACCCTGAAGATGACTTTGGAATAAAAGTTGAAAGTCTTGGTACCAATTCCCTTCATTTTTCACGTGAGGACTTATTACATACATATATGTATATATACATACACACATATGTATGTGTGTGTGTGTCTGACTATTTAGATGACTAAAACAGCCAAGGCTGGTAAAAAATTGATCTTAAAAGCTTTCGATATCCTCATCCGCAGGCTCTGCTTAATAGCAAACGTTACAAAAGTCAATAAAAATACAAGAAAAATTATTTGTATCTATAATAAATCATCTGATGAAGTTCAAGTCAAGCTAAATATAAGCTGAAGTTGGAGACGAAGTGGTGAAAATGTTGATGTAAAGGTAGATAAGTGTGAAGAAGTAAGAATAATGCAATAGGGGAAAAAAGTCTAGGGTCAAGGACACGGACATGTAAGGTACATAATAAAGGAGTATGTAACATTCCAAGTTGGAGTTAAAGGACTCGGGGAGCGTTTGCGGATTAAGGACAGTGAGTTAAGGAAATAAAAACCATAAATGGTTGTCCGAGAAACCGACACCACCAAAAAAATTATATGAAGCTGCGGATTGCATAACTAGAGAGATCACTTACAGGTATACAGGAGGATGGATAGGGTGGTTAAGAGGAAATTGAAAGTGAAAAAGGCAAGTCATTATGTAGAAGGATGAAGGTGAAAAGGTACCCAAGGGAGAATAAGAAGTTTTACAGAGAAATAAATACGGAAAGGTTGATGAACGAACCTGGGTCTAAAACAAAAGATGCAAAAGGTGCAAAAGAAGAGATCTCTGAGGTGAATACAGTTTTGATAGGTGGAGTGAATATTTTCTAGGGTTGCTGACTGTGGCAGACGCTCAAAGGGCAAAGCTGAACGCTGCAGGAGAGAGAAGGGCTGCATAGATTGCTGAGCAATTAATATCTGATATGCAGTTTTGTTTTTACTTACTTGGTTGGTAATGGTTCTTGGAAATCATTACTCCCCGGGGATAAACAGAGTCATTACCTTTGTGCATTTGATTCACAGGATGATTCTAAGATTGGTAGAGAAGTTTAGAACTACGCCACGCCTCGCATGATTCAAATGGGTTGAGTTAAGGAAAAATCCCCAGAAGTGATGAAAGTTTACTGCACCTGCTGTAACTTTCATGAAAGTGAAAATTCAAACGTACAGATAATCAGTCAGCAGGAAACGGAATTCAGTGATAAAAGGCGTTATTTGAATTGATCAACTAATTTTAGATTGGAACTTAATATTTAAAAAAAAAATGGGCCCGAAAGTGCTGCCTGCTCCAAAAACTAATTTTGTGTGACATAGCTTGGATTAATGACATCAGAAATTGTACTCGAGACGGGTTGAAATTCGTAAATGATCCTTCAGTCATGGCAAATAGCTAAGCTACGGCATTACCATGGATTTGAAGTGTGTCTGAGAATATGTCATGCTACTATATATTTAATATAATGTGCACTCTCGACGGAAAACAATTACTTTATTAATCAATAAATAAACTCAAGAAACCCAACACCCTGTTCAAGTCTGAGCTGTTATCGCCTACGGACGCTCGACAAACAAAGCCTTTTAAAATCTTTTATTCCCAAAATAGAGCTAGCTCTCTCTCTCTCTCTCTCAAACTATTTTCATCACAAGTTTAGAGAGCACAAACTACAAGAGTTATGGCGAGCATTTTACTGAATTTATGAGTTCATTAATTGTGTTTGTGTATGTGGACGCATATCAGTGTACGTATTCCTTGCTACCATCGGCGTTACTGACCTTTGAAGGCACGACGCCGGAAATTTGAACAAAAATTAAATAAAAATCTTTGTTAATGGTGATATTTTAAGAAAACTCTTACAAGATGGTTTGCATCATAAAGCTGGAAGGAGCTATTGCTAGGCTATCTTGGGCTTTTAAGACATTGATTTTTATAAAAAAATATATAACATAATTAGATCTCCGTAATATTGCAGAGCGTACAGAATGCTATTAGGAAAGTCCTCTTCATAAAGGGTAAAAGAGATTTATCACGGAAATTTAAGCAAACTCTCAAACTCAAGTCTAAAGCTTCTCTATTTCTGTAATGCTGACGAAAGAGAATAGAATTCCGAATCAACTTCTGATCTCTTATTTTGATTTTTTTTCCTAGTGTCATGTTTTGACATTACACTGACAGATGGTTGTAGCAGACATCAGACAATTTTTTACTAACAGTCAATAAAATAAAAACTTGACTATTAAGTTTAAACGGGAACATATTACAGCATTATATTTCAGTAAAATATATTACAGCAATATTAAACAGCAAAGTAAATGTAATACGTTATGCATTCCATTTACACAAAATTGCACATTTCCCTGCAAAAGTAAATCGATTTGCATTTTCCTCTGTCAATTTAACATAATTTCATTCCCTCCTGATAATCAGTTCGATGTGCCAGTCCATTTTTGTGGTAAAAATAAACGGCTACATATGTCTGTTATTAATTTAATTGTATTCCCTTGAAACGGAAACGTTCCATTACGTCGTGACAGTTGGGAAGGATTACGTTTGACTTGAAAAAACTCTTATTCATAAGAGGAAGAATTTAGAGAGAAATCACTTATGTCTCCGTAAACGTTAGGTTAACTCCTGATGTCTTCACTATTTTGAGTCCATAGGCTAACAGACGTGGAAATAAGAGGAACTACTAAAGTCACAGAACTATCAAAAAAGGCCCAGGAAAGAAGACTGCGGTGGTATGGCCATGTGATGAGAAGGGATGAGACATATGTAGGGAGGAGAGTGCTACAGATGGAGGTGCCTGGTGGGAGAGCAGGAGGAAGACCGAAGCGAAGGTGGATGGATGTAGTTAGAGAAGATCTGAGACGGACAATTGTCAGAGGACGATGTGTTTGACCAGAGCCAGGTGGAGCAAAGCCTGTCAGAAACATCGACCCCACACAGAAGTGGAGAAAAGATGCAGAGAAAGAAGAAGGCTAACAGACGTACAGACTTAGTCAAAACACCTACCTGTCAATGCTTTACATTACAGTTCAGTATAAGCATTACGCTGCAAACGGTAGAAATAATGCCTCTTGGGTGCTTTGATTTTTAATATTGGTGCGATATACTACTTTAATATGTTTCTGTAATAATTCACCGTTAAAATATAGTTTTATTATCCTGTTTAGTAGCCTATACAATTGTTTGTTGTCGGCTACAACCATCAGTGAGTGTAAAGTAAGTGTAATACCAGGTTAATGCCGGTGAGTTTAAGAGTATTTTAAGTTCTTAATAAAAGTCGGAGCATTCGAGATTAAGAGAAAAATGAAACGACTGCTGACTGTTATAAAAACCTGAAAAATATAAAGTTTTTACGTTAGTTGTGTATTATATATATTTATATATATATATATATATATATATATATATATATATATATATATATAATATATATATATTTGTTGTGGCTCAGTCGGTTACAAGCTTCGGACTTCGTAGAGGTCTGTTTTTCAAACCCGCAGCTGATCAGAGAGGCAGACACTTTGCTATCCGTGTAGACATCCCGGGATTATATATGTAATCAACGGATAGGTTTGCTTAAAAAGCAAATGGATGTTACAGACTAAATACACACACAAAACAAAGCCACTACAACACTTTCTAAAAACATAACAAACATCTCACACGTCTCGAACTCTCGCCATACCCGCGCAATAACTTCTCGCTGCTGGGAAGAAAGGGCGTTGGGTCGGGTATGATATAAACATACGTACCGGGGTCTAAATGTCAGGCAGGGCAGCCGATCGAGACCAAGGTCTACCCAAAGCCAAATCAAAAAGTCCTTCAAAGAAGGCATTTTACAAAAATGGGAATAAAAGCACGTTAAAAGAAAAAGAAGAAGATATATATATATTATATATATATATATATATATATATATATATATATATATATATATATATATATATATATATATACATATACAGTATATATATATATATAATATATAAACTCTTATATACTTGTATCTATCTGTCTGTCTATTAATTTCTCTATCTCTTTTTTTACACACACACACATATATATATATATATATATATATACATATATATATATATATATATATATATATATATATATATATATATATATATATATATATATATTATATATATATAATATATATATATATATATATATATATATATATATATAGAGAGAGAGAGAGAGAGAGAGAGAGAGAGAGAGAGAGAGAGAGAGAGAGAGAGAGGGCGGTGATCTGAGGCTGTTTATTTTAGTGGTGTTGTCTTGACTCGAATATCTTAATTAATTCGTACCTGAGTTATTCAGTAAACTCATTCGAAAGTTTTCACAAAGTGTTCAAGATTCCAAGATAATACCCTGATTTCGGAAACTAATTAAAGTCTCGACAAGAACGGAAAGTTTTCATCATGGATCCTTCTGACGAAAGATAAACCACCTAATTTAATCCGTTCATAAGCACTGAACAACCGCTTTGGATGCTATTAAAGACTGTTTATATCTCGTCAGTGACTGCAGGGTAATCCGCTTTGGTTCAAAGAACGAAATCATTATGGAGAAAAGAATTCCGTGCTTAAACGATGCAACTTACACTCAATTTGAAGAAGTCTAGTGTGCAGCAACCAAGGCCGTGTTCCATTCCCGCAAAATACCGGAAGTTTGTTCAGAGTCTGACTGCTGTGTCCTTTTTCAGATCTTGATATAATGCACATTTTATCCTGTTACAATGAACTTATGCTTGTTTTGCTTTTAGTATATGTTGTGTTTGAATTTTAATGAATAACTTGCATTCATTTGGCTTTACTAAACCTCTTGTTCGGAATCCTTTTCCATCTTAGGGTTTGACTAATAAATAGAGACAGAATTCGATTCTCTAGGACGTGGGAGAGAGACCTCACAATTTCAAAGGCGAAGTATGGTCACGTCTCTCCTTTGGGGATGTTCTCAGATGGAAAACATAATTATTTAAGAGAGAGAGAGAGAGAGAGAGAGAGAGAGAGAGCTGAGGAAGTTAAGCGTTTCAAACAACAAATGTAAACATGTTTGTAAAAGGAATTACCATTGTCACCTTTTCAGTTCTGGCTTTATAAAAACGCATTCATTATAATCGGTAAGATAATGTCTGAATGAGCCGAAATAAGCTCCTGGTCCTCTTAAGAGTCGATAACTCTCAGGTATTTAATTTGAGACTGGTGTATTTCCATCACGCGGAAGTCCTGTAATCTCATGCATAAAAAAGATTTCAAAGTGTGTGCATATGTTTTAATAGGTGTCGATAACGTAAATACGTCTCAGAATAGACTATATTCATTATTCTTTCGTAAAATATGTTGAGGCGGTATGAAGGGAGGAGGAAAGGCACTAGAACTATGCCCATGACTGTTAAGAAAAGTTGCTTCAAAAATTATTTATATAAAGAAGAATTGCATTAGCGTCCTTTTTTGTTTTCTGTAAAAGAAAACTATTGTGCCGGCTTTGTTTATCCGTCCGCACTTTATTCTGTCCACACTTTTTCTGTTCGCCCTCAGATCTTAAAAACTAAGGCTAGGGGGCTGCCAACTGACATGTTGATCATCCACCTTCCAATCATCAAACATACCAAATGGCAGATCTCTACCCTCAGTAGTTTGTGTTTTATTTAAGGTTAAAGTTAGCCATAATTGTGCTTCTGGCAACGACTATAGGATAGGTCACCAGCGGGCCGCGGCTCATGCAGCATTATACCGAGTCCAACGAAAGATAGATCTATTTTCGGTGGCCTTGATTATACGCTGTGGTGGCTGCACAGAAAACTCGATTGCGCCGAAGAAACTTCGGCGCATTTTTTACTTGTTAACTTTTGTCGACGATAAATGACATGAAAAATATTTATTTGTTCATTTGCATAAACTATCTCAGACGAAAAGTAATATGATAATCATAATCACGATAATGATAACGGCAATAATTATTATTCACAGCCCAGTACTGATGGGTTTGCACCTTAATACAACAGCATATAACGACAGGTTTTCACGAGATAGGTTTTCGTAACAGAAAAGACAGAAAAACAATGAAAGTTTAAAAAACCTCTGCGCCGAGTATCAAAGACGACAAACAATCACTCAAGATCCAACGACGACCCTTCGATGGTGAAGCGATAAAATCAACTAAAAGTCTGTATCATGATCCATTAAAGTAAAGTAATCATTCATTTTATAAAAGCCATATCGTAATTCTTCTGATGTTTTGACTGAAATGTTGATTTTGAAATTATGAACAGTGAAAAATTAATATGGTTTCCACTGAATGGAAATCATAAGAAAATTAATGAAAAAAAAAAGAGTCAATTCCACGTAATCTCCATCTAAGATCTTTTGTTTATTTTTAAATCACATTGATAAAAATAGACTTGCAAGTTATACGTTGCCTAGTGCAACTTTCAGTGACTTTCCAAAACAAAACAGTCCTGCAAGTTATTCGTTGATTAGTACAACTTTCAAGGAATTTACTAAGGTTGAATTTCATATCACCGTTTCAAAATCATTAATGACTGATGTCTAATTGACTCTTAATTTAATGTTATAATTAGGATGGAATCCAAGGTTATAAAGAATGAAGATCGAAATTTGAAAATCTACAAAATTTGTAATCACGGACAGAATCAATGAAACCATTCAAGGGTTCTTGCGTGAATCGTGAAGGAAATATTATAAAAAGTCTCACAAATCCTTGCTATAATTATCTTCAACGTGCTCGTTTTATAATTCATTAATCTATTACACCATATGGTAATAACGAATAAATGTTCTTTCAAACACCTACGGGCCTTTCAAAAATAATGTACGCTAACACGATGCGATAACTCAAAAAATGCTCAAAAATTGAGTCAATAGCAGACAACACTGTGGTAAAATAACATTGCTTATTCATTATAACATTCTACAGTGTCCTACCACTAGCCTATAATGTTCTTATAAAACAGTTTCGTTTTATTTATGATAACCTTGTATTATAGCCTCCCAATTATAATACAAGGCGCATCCAAATGTTTTCGGTAACAAACTACCGCAGTGCACCCATTTCCCACTGCCTGTCTCTGGTTAGGGATATTCTTCTTTGAACTGTGGATTAAAGTTTAATGAAAAATATGAATAGACTTATGTGATTATATATATATATATATATATATATATATAATATATATATATATATATATATATATATATATATATATATATATATATATATATATATATACACACATATATATATATATGCGATTGCGTAGGGGGCCTGCACAACGCAGTTACCAGTGGTTTGCACCTACAACAGTAGTCAATAATTCAAAAAAGTTATACAATTACTGGAAAAAGTTTGGTGAGAAAAAAATATATATTTTTACCAAGCCTAGGAAGCTTATTATATTTCCCCACCTATAGAGCAGGAACAGGTGGCACAAAAGGTTTCCTTAGATTTCATTACGAAGCAGCTTCGTTTATTCCCTTTATGGAGAGTGATAACCACTGGTTTCCTTCCTTTAGCATATATAATGGATGAAAAGTAAACAAAACAAGCATTCAGTTACTTTCTGAAGAGAATAATAAATCTTACCTCTAACAACAGTGGGCACTTCTGCCAACATTATATAGGTAAGCTTGTAACAAGTAACACAGACATTTTAAAATTACATGTTACCATTCATACGGAACAAGATCTAACTTTGATATATGTAAAATAGCTATCCATGTGGAAGGAGGTACTATAAAAGTACGCACGCGCACGAGAGGCAGAACGAGGAAAAACCCATAGAATCTACACCAGTGCGCATATATATATATATATATATATATATATATATATATATATATATATATATATATATATGTACATATATATACACACATATACTGTATATATATATATATATATATATATATATATATATATATATATATATATATATATATATATATATATATATGTACATATATATACAACTATACTGTGTATATATATATATATATATATACATATATATATATATATATGCATGACCTAGTTGTGATTATGGAATCCGGGTTTGTTTCCCGCTACCGGACATCATAATATCTTCGTATTACTTGCACTTGGATCTTAAGGCTTTGTAGTGACAAGTGTATCCAAAAACAGCACGAAGAATTCGAGAAGTCAAGAAGGCATTGTTATTAAATTACATATATAAGTATAATATATATATATATATATATATATATATATATATATATATATATATATATATATATATATACATATATATAGTGGTACCAAAGAATAAAACAATGGTACATCTGCATACACAAATTATATATAAATGTGATTTTAAGAATATATATATATATATATATATATATATATATATATATATATATATATATATATATATATATATATATATATATACTGTATATATACAGTATATATAGGTATACATAAATTCTTAAAATTATATTTATATGTAATTTATGTATGCAATGTACATACTATATATATATATATATATATATATATATATATATATATATATATATATATATATATATATATATATGATCATGAAGTTAGCTAAATATCGCTTAATATCAAATGAATAAATCACCGAAAATAAATGGACGTATTCGATCCACGACACACAGACGCGCATTTAACCACCGAGCTATCTTGAGTGGTTTGTCGACTAATGCTGGATGCGCGTCTGTGTCGTGTCGAGACTCGGCAGCGCCCGTCCATTTATCACTTATAAATTCCCCTTCGGTGATAATTCCCATCGGGGATATTCCGAGGTAGCGTGGATTTGATATTAAGCGATATTTGTAGCTTCATGATCGTATATAAATCACGGTGTGATAAAAAAAATGTCATATATATATATAAATATATATATATATATATATATATATATATATATATATATATATATATATATATATATATATATATATATATAACCTGTGTTTGCCATGGCAGTTTTTATCTGTTAGCTAAGCAGTGAATAAAAAAAGCGTATTATAGCGTTTTTCAATAGTTTTTGTATAATGCGATTAGTCTTAGGTCTGTAAATGTTTCTACTGATAAACTCACGTTCGAATGAGTAATACCACTAAAGCCTAACAGTTTCCCAATGATATTAGCGTCATATAGGTGGAAATAGGTGGAAATTTAAATACAAAGTGTTTTTTGTTGAAAGACTGAAATTTTCATGAATGCGGCGCAAAAAATCTTTTGTCTCATTGCAAAACAACAAGAAGGCTTTTGGTTTTAAAAGTGGATTTTTTTAAGAACAATGGGAGCGCTTCGTGTTATGTATTTCACTTAACCATCTGAATTGTTTCTGTTTATTATCATCCACTTCATCTTTTCTATGATGGTTGCGCCTTTTTTTACTTATCGCGTGCTTACGTAGTAAATCTCCCACCATGTTACCTGTATATCTGTCATATATTATCAGAGGCACTCATATTCATGCATTCAGCATAAAGTTCTTAATAATTACATTATCGCTCTATGTTTATGATTTGATTATTCTGTTATCACTTACTGACGCACTAAAGGCACAAAGAAACAATTGCTTAATCAAAATGGTTTAACGGAACCAGCCCAAAATGATCTTTCTCCACCACCCTACCACATTATATTTGAACAAAGCCAATATTTATCTACGACAGCAATTATTAGTAGCACTAAATCCACCAGATCAAGAAAACTGTTGCCCCGCTTAGAGGCAAAAAAGGTTATTTTTTGCGGTTCGCATTTCTAATATTTGTGAATCGCGTTATGTTCCGTGTTTTATTAATTTCCACAATTTTCTCGACTGATTCTTTTATTTAAGGAACTGGATCACAATCCCGTCACTATCGTCCCCTCTGCGTCAAAGCTGTGGAATGTGCTGTGTTTCTGTTTTCCATGATTCACTTTTTTAGATCTTAAGAGGATGGGCTGTGACTTACTTAGAAGTCAGATAGCGAATTTTTCCTTTATTTTACCTTAAATATTCCAACTTTAGATATGGGCTTGTTGACTTCAAGTGGCTTCTGTTGATAATTCTTCGTGATGTGTTGTTAAACGATTTCTTTCACCATTTTGGTAAAAGTAGTTAAATATTTTTTGTCTTTGTGAACACCCAGCACTCCTAATAAAGATGACTGATTCATGAGCGAATGTGTATATTTCCTACATATCTCTGCCTCGTTCCTAAACATATCAAACGAGCGACAAAAATCCCAAGAATTTCAACTAAAGAGCACTCTTTATTTGTAATAAGAGTTATATTTCCTCATAAAAGTTCAATAATCTGATGTCCCCAAACATATGTAATGGCAAAAATTAAATTATAACCGTCTTTATTTCCTGGAAGCACAAGAATGACTGTCAGGATAAACATAAAACTGACGAAATATTTACAACTTGGAACCATCTGCCATCAATTAGGTTTTCTTGTAAGTGTATGTAGTACCTACACAGTTATTGGAATGGAACGTAGAGTTTAGGCCAAAAGCCAAGCACTGGGACCTATGAGGCCATACAGTGCTGGAAAGGATATTGAGAGTAGGTAAGTTTGAAAGGTAAATCAGGAGAAAAACCTCAAAGCAGTTGCACTTTGAAATAATTGTTAGGAGTGGGTGGATAGCAAGATGGAAGAAAGATTATATGAATGAAGGTACAGTAAAATGAATGAAAGGGATAGCAGCCAGGGACCGAAGGGACGCTGCAAAGAACCTTTGGTAATGCCTACAGTGCACCCCGTCAGGTGCACTGAAGGAACTATCCCCATACGAGCTACACAGTTATTGAAGGTGTGACAGTTCTTCATTGGAGGGGTTGGTATCGTTCTCGGCTAGCACTCTGCTGGGCCCGTGTTCGATTCTCCGACCGGCCAATGAAGAATTAGAGAAATTTATTTCTGGTGATAGAAATTCATTTCTCGTTATAATGTGGTTCGGATTCCACAATAAGCTGTAGGTCCCGTTGCTAGGTAACCAATTGGTTCTTAGCCACGTGAAATAAATCTAATCCTTCGGGCCAGCCCCAGGAGAGCTGTTAATCAGCTCAGTGGTCTGGTTAAACTAAGGTATACTTAACTTGAAGGAGTATGTATACAGGGATTATTGTCCTAAATCGTGTTGAGGACGAATCTAATAAGGAGAAACAGGAATTCTTTTCTATTTGAGTAAGTTATTAGGCGAAAGCCTCCTTGATTAAATGCCCAAATATCTCCCAGGTTTCTTCTTCTAGCGACGTCTGCCGGGCTGACATTCCTATTTGTGTTTTCCCTTTTCTAATAAGACTCGGCTTTCGTTCTTCCACGGCCGAAGGAATGAAATAAGATTCTTCTACTCCAACTTAATTAGCCTCTCCCAGGCTGTAGTACAACAAATTCCAACTCCAATAACAGGACTTAGCGAGATCCCTTTAGCAATATTGTCTTTCTTAAAATACCCTACCAATGTACAAACGAACTCAACATTCTTAATTTTCAGATTATATTCAGACGCCCTTTCGTTTCGGCATATGAAATAGCTACTTCTCATTCTGGAAGTGCTCTCCTAATGCTATTTAGCCCATCTAACTATCTAATATTCTATGAAGTTTCTGCCTTCCCACGGAATACTGCGTTGTTCTCTGGAATAAGCGTCTCAGCGACATCTTCATATTACAAAGTATAAATTCTTGCTTTTATTCATTTACTAATTTTTTTGCCAACGCAACCTTCATTTCCTAACGTCATTATGAATGCTCACTGTTTAAGGTTAAACGTATTCATGATTTTCGACTATACCATGGACATCGAATGATGATATACACATGGACTTTTATGAGACGTACTTCTGATTGCATACAGTTCTGTATTGGATGTTGCATTCGGTTTTTAGAAAAGCTTATTGCTAAAAATTTGTAAATTTGTTCATGCTCTCAGAAATAAATAAGTGATCTTTCCTCGGCCCCAGTATTCTTAGTTTGCTCAACGGAACACCTCTGGGAATTTACTTTAATTAATTGGTTGTGTTTCTGCGAGATTTGTGTCAGAACTATTAATCCTGTTCCACGGAAGCCAAGTTATCCTTGTTAGTTTTATCTCGTAGAAAGTCTTCCTACATAAAAAAAGCGGTAGTTTTATCGTGAAAGTTGACGGAATGGCAAAGCGAGGTCAATGATAGGAAAAAACAAAATTGGATGAAAAAGACATTTTGCATCGACCTGCCGTACACTGTTAATATTTGATTTATACTAAAGCCCGCTCAATAAAATAAATTCTAGAAAAAAATAGTTTTTGCAGAAAATACTTCTATTACTATCAAATGATGAAATTCATTGCTTTATATTATAATCTCTCGTTCTTCATGTAAAGCAAGTTATAATGGAATTTCTTTTACAGCGATGCATAGTCTATAACTCCTTTTGCAAAGGTAAAGAATTATCCCTCAAACGGACAACAGGAAAGGCACACATCGGTGGTAAGACGACAAATGTATGTCATTTACCATTTCAAAAAAAGCAAAGCAAGATGAAATAAGATTAAATGTAATCAGCCAATATACGAATGACCGATTACCTGAAAATTAAAAAATCTGGGGAAAAATAATCATTCACGGAAACATAACTTTCACTTCTTTCATCAGGGTCATTTTCCTTAGACAAACTATTCTCTCAATTTTCCAAATGTCACAGTTTCACCAGAACACCTACAGTGAAGCACCTTAAGAATCCACGTTAACTAGTATATCCCAACAGAAGTGAACTGCTGAAGATATATCCTACTGTAACAATAAAAGCAGCAGTACTGCTCTTTTAACTCAGAGTATGTTCAGTAACGTAACGTTCCATATACATACACACACACACACACACACACACACACACACACACACACACACACACACACACATATATATATATATATATATATATATATATATATATATATATAAATAAATAACCTTCATTCATTTAATGATTTTCATTGTATCTGCCTTTCATGTTTAACATTTCATCTAGAATTTCTGCTTCATTCATTTAATGACTTTCGTTGTATGAATGAAGCAGAAATTATAGATGAAATGTTAAACATGAAAGGCAGATCATATATATATATATATATTATATATATATATATATATATATATATATATATATATATATATATATATATATATATATATATATATATATATATATATATATGTGTGTGTGTGTGTGTGTGTGTGTGTGTATCTGTTTTATTTTACCTTCGCATATTTTTCACTCTGTTTTCCTACTCTCTCTCCCCTTGTTTCTTTAAGGATTGCTGTGTTTTGTTATCTGATTCTCTCCCGTTCAAGTATAATCAGATCACATTGTTAATTTTGCTTATTTGTTTAATTGTTTTCACTTGAATTGATATCTCTTGCATTCTGTGTTCCTTTTCTTCATTATATTCTCCTTCCTGATATGCTACAGTTAATTTCAAACTCATGAAACTGTTCATTTTTTGTTATCAGAAAGTATTCTTCCTTTCAAGCTAATCTCGTTCTCCATTCCCCATTTTGATTTCTTTATATTTTAAAGTAATCTATTACGTTCTAATGACTTTCCTTCTCTATTATTTATTCCCGGCCGTATCCCCTCCAACTCATTTTCTACACTTACTAAGCTAATTTCACCAACTTCTGCTACATTCTCTCTCTCTCTCTCTAACACACACACACACACACATACACGCACACACTCATGCAACAAAGAAACTCAGTACATCTTAATTCACGCCCTATAAATTTTAATCTTTGCCAGCAGGAACTCCACGTTAGAAACACATTTCCTTATTTTTTTTCCCTTTTGCATACTGTTTTACAATGTCCATCTTCATTTGGGCAGCCTATTTCTTGCTCCCCTTTGCCGTTTCAGTCTCTCCTCTCTTTTTCCTTGTTAAGGACATTTTTTGAACCCAACGACCTCGTCGAAGTCCCTTAACGAGACCAATGTAGCAAAAAAAAAAAAAAAAAAAAAAAAAAAAAAAATAGAAAATGTGAGCGTACCGAACTATCCTAGTACCTTGTCTCCTTTGACGGCTGATGCACTGGCTGGTTTCTGGTATCAGAATTTCTCTTTTACCAAGGAAATCCAACAATTTTAGCAGATTTTCTCTTTGTTTGATTAGTGATGTCGTGCTACAAAAGGACAATCACTTCTATTTTCGCTACGCAACATACTATAATTTATCTTTTAAATTAACAAATTTCCTAAAATGCCGAATAGCTGAGTAAAAAAAAAAATGAAAAAGTAGTAAAGAGGCAAAAGCAAAGCTGGATAGAGATTACATTTGTATTAAAGACAGGAAACCACAATGAAGGAAAATATGCTTGATTACAGGAATACCTTCAAGAAAGTGATTGTGCTTGACAGACTGGTAAATCAAAGTACAGTAAACAGGTTTTGCAGAGCCCCAGGTTAGAGCACATAATCTATAGGGTCACCTTCAGTCGTAAATTTCCTAATCAGTAGTACAAATATTCCCATTAGCTACTTAAGTTATGACAGAGAAAGAAGGGTGATGACGAAAGCTACGTACCTTAAACAACGTGAATCCAGTACATCTAAATAAACACACGCTCATACACTCTTATTGTGTAGGAAGTGCCAATGGCTTGTGATATAAATACGCTTTGCCGTAGGGTTGTTGACCCCTCACACTTTTCGCACCTGAGGGGTGGCGATAAATGAAAGCAATAGTGTTCTCAAAACTCTGCCTGGCAGAAGAAAAATAACATTAATTCACCAAATGACTTGCCGAATACCATGTTCCCCTGTTATTATCAATTAAAAAATAACAAACTAATAAGTCCTATGGTTTTGAATATGAGTTAACGAGGAAACGATGAGGAGGAATGTATGAGTTTTGAATTGTTTAATGAGATCAAACGAAAGTGAATCTACAGGGAATGCAGGACTGGGGAAAACAAAGTGGTTGTACCTGGCATTGCTCAAAGCTGCTGAATGAGGGAACAGGTGACATCATGTATACCTGGAGCAGAAATACAAAAGAGGGGAAAGTGAATGATGGTCACGGGGCGAGTCTCAGTTAAAGCCGCGCTGCGATTTGAAAGGAAGTGTAAGTAACAGTTTGTCCGTCAGGAGTTTCTGGAGAAAATGGGAACAGCAGGAGTATTGTGGACATGCGTACAGAAAGAGGATTGATTGCTGGGATTATGGGTTTCCCAAAGAAGAATGTTCATTAAAAGGAATTTGTTGGAGTATGTGGTATTAGACAGAAGATGCTGAACCCCTGAGCAGATAACTTCCACAATGATTAATTATTTAATACACATACAATGAAGGCTCATCATCATCATCATCATCTCGAACCATCAGCACACTGTACTACTGGCCTCATGAGTGGAGGGATGCAAGAAGTTAAAGAAATGACGATTTAGGCGTAAAGCTGTAGATGAGAAGAGGAGTAGTAAATGCAATGTGAAATAGTAAAGTCTGTAGATAATGATGTGCTGACTGGGGTTAGTAAAGAGAAATTTCAGAAAATAGGAAAAGATTTTGACGGCATTTGCAAGAGGAAGTTGAGAGTATATGTAAGGTTACAGGTGTGAATGTAGACCAGGAAGATCAAACTGGTAGATGTAAAAGTGGGAAGAGGACTGGAGTGAGGTGTATCTGATCCTCAGCTGGTCGAAACAGAGGAGGAAACACTGCAAAGATTCATTAACAGAGGAAGGTGCGAAAAGGCCAATAAACGTGATGAAGACAACTGAGCTAGTTAAGAAAGAAAGAAGTGAAATTAGCATGATAAAAATAGTCGGGGGAAAAACAGCTCCTCTAATGAAGATACATATGAATAAATACCTTAGTTTAACCAGACCACTGAGCTGATTAACAGCTCTCCTAGGGCTGGCCCGAAGGATTAGACTTATTTTACGTGCTAAGAACCAATTGGTTACCTAGCAACGGGACCTACAGCTTATTGTGGAATCCGAACCACATTATGACGAGAAATGAATTTCTATCACCAGAAATAAATTCCTCTAATTCTTCATTGGCCGGCCGGAGACCCGAACGCGGGCTCAGCAGAGTGCTAGCCGAGAACGATATCGACCCATCCAGTGAGGAACTTCTCTCATGAAGAAAGATGCATGACCTGACAAGGCATATGCAGAATTCTAGGATGGTGTCGCAGTGTTTGCAGGATGATTTTCAGGATACAGGATGGTAGGAGAAGGGAGGAACTGCAGTTTTTTTGTGAGGTGGTGAAATAAAAGGATGGCTGAAAGAAAAAAACAAGAGATACTGATATAATCCAGTTCTAGGACAAGTGGTATGGTTATGCAGCAATATAGAAGAGGATGATTAAGTCAAAGGTAAAGTGAAGGAAAGAAGTATGAAGCATGGAAATTATTAAAATGTAAATGTAATCAAATACTTCACTGCTGTAAATGGAGGGTGATAGACATAGTGTAACTTGGAAAAAAAAATTCAGATCGAATGATGTCTCTTTAGATTGTAGTTATGCGTCGATGGCGTGAATATTTAGATTTCTAGTGAATTTCTGATATCATTAACAGCGACTGTTGAAGAAATAAGTAGAAAAATCAAATGTTGCACAATTTAAAGATACCAGCAATTGCAGGGTGTAATAGTTGAAATGCTACAGCAAGATGGTGAGAGCGACTGCGCTACAGTGAGATGGTGAGCGTGACTGTGTTGTTGAGAAATGTATGCATAGTATGCATGGATGAGAGAAAGGTACCAAATAACTGGTTTTCTCCTGAATAACTGTAAAGATGTCTGCAAGTATAATAAGTTTGAGGAAGGATTTTTGACTCTCCTGAATAACTGTAAAGATGTCTGTTAATATAATAAGTTTGAGGAAGGATTTTAGACTCTCCTGAATATTTGTAAAGATGTCTGTAAGTATAATAAGTTTGAGGAAGGATTTTTGACTCTCCTGAATAACTGTAAAGATGTCTGTTAATACAATAAGTTTGAGGAAGGATTTTAGACTCTCCTGAATATTTGTAAAGATGTCTGTAAATATAATAAGTTTGAGGAAGGATTTTTGACTCTCCTGAATAATCGTAAAGACGTCTGTAAATATAATAAGTTTGAGGAAGGATTTTTGACTGAGAAGGGATAACAGATAATAAAACGACAAAATAGAAAACAACAGTTTAAAATGGGAAAAGAAGTGTGTGCACGCGTATGTGTGGACTGAGTCTTTCATTATAATAAAACATCTTTGTAATAAGTTTGAAAGTAAACGAAGCCGGAGCCGATACAAACAGGCCGAGAAATTCTCACGATAGTTTTGGTGCAGATGCAATGTGAACGTTGCTGATGATGCAGAAGGTAGAAGGTGACTTGTTGAGCGCTATGAAATGTCCTCAAGCTGAAGATGCAGGATAGAAGTCCATATTTTTATGATGGCCTTCCATGACAAAAGAAATAAGTAAAAAAAAAAAAAAAATTATATGTACTTAAGAGAAATGAGTTAAAAAAAAAAATTAGATGTACTTTCATGAATGTTGATGATGGAGTCTAAGACGGTTGACAAAGTACTTAGTCTGAACTCGAACTTGGATTTCGATAAAAGAAAAAAGTCGTAAATATCTCACGGCATGGTGAAAATACATTACGGTTCAGATAATACATTAGAGATACCAACTGCAATGAAGAAATTTCTGCGGTGATGTCTTTCATCATACACTCAATTGTTTTTTGTTATTTTTCAGGACGGAAAAATGAAAGCTCTGCAAACTTTTCAGTATATTATTGAACAATATTGAAACCAAGACATTTCTTGTAATACAAAAAGTTCAAGTATCTCTCTCTCTCTCTCTCTCTCTCTCTCTCTCTCTCTCTCTCTCTCTCTCTCTCGCACAAAAACACTTTTTTCCTGGCTCTCTCTCTCTCTTCTTCAGCACGAGTGCTATGTTTAGTGGAGGTTGATAAGCAATTTAATCTTACACCTTTATAGACTTAAAAGAATGGTCTTCATTCCTTACGAAAATAAGACTCTAATTGCTTTTCCTTCAGAAGTTTTTTTTCTGTGTCAAGGATTCCCGCTGTAAATATCCTTGCCTCTCTCTCTCTCTCTCTCTCTCTCTCTCTCTCTCTCTCTCTCTCTCTCTCTCTCTCTCTCTCTCTCTCGTCTAGCAAGCCTTCCCTAGTATGTTGAGCCGAATCTAAAGTTTTGGATTTGGGATGAGAGAGAGAGAGAGAGAGAGAGAGAGAGAGAGAGAGAGAGAGAGAGAGAGAGAGAGAGAGAGAGAGAGAGAGAGAGAGAGCTGTATTATGCGAAATAAATTCGAAACAGTAAACTCTATGTACCCTATAAAAGTTGCAAAGACTACCAAGAATACCGTGTAATCGAGTCCATAAATCACGAAGACTTTGGTCCACAACAAAATAAATGCTCGGGGGGACCTGAATGGTCCGAGAGCAGAGAAAGGTCACTGGTGATTGTGACTTAATTGAAATTAAGTTGGTACCATAAAGCGCAATACGTCGAGAAAACACAAGGCATTCAAAGTAAAAACATTTGGAAGAAAGCCCCCCCCCACAAAAAAAAACACGCACACACACATGCTATAATGTTGCATAATTATAAATATTCAGTGGACGCCGAGTTAGAGACGATATTATTCTCCCTAAACAACCAGCAAGTGTGGACTACCGGAATGGAATTCATACTTCTCAGAAGAACAGGAAAACAATAATAGTGACCCTATATGGTTCACTAGAAGGAAATAACATAGAGCTCAGAGTCGTAAGAAATGATTATCTGCAGACATCTGACGATGAACTATGGCCATCTCTTCGATATGGTTACTTCAAAGACATTTAGAAACCTGATTGACGAGCATCTTCATATTTCAGATAGACCATAAAACTGTTTTATTGAAAAGAAGACTTTACCGTTTAAGAATTGCTGTTTACGTAAAGGTATATAGAAAAATGCGTTCAAAATGTGTTCATGTAACTGCGTTATTACAAGATTAGACTACTACTCTATCTATATGTATTACAGGTACAAAATACGTGGAAGTTTCTTCGGCGCAATCGAGTTTTCTGTACAGCCGCTAGAGAGTATGATCAAGGCCGCCGAAAGTAGATCTATCTTTCGGTGATCTCGGTATAATGCTGTATGAACCGTGGCCCATGAAAATGTAACCACGGCCTAGTGGTGGCCTATCCTATATCTTTGCCAGAAGCACGATTATGGCTAACTTTTAAGCTTAAGTAAAACAAAAACTACTGAGGCCAGAGGGCTGCCGTTTGGTATATTAGATGATTGGAGGGTGGATGATCAACATTCCAATTTGCAGCCCTCTAGCTTCAGTAGCTTTTAAGATCTGAGGGCGGACAGAAGAGAGTGTGGCGGACAGAATAAAGTGCGGATAGACAGGCAAAGCCCACACAATATTTACTCCTTTACAGAAAACTAAAAATGGGTGTATGTGTGTGTGTGTGTGTGTGTGTTCCAGCATAACTTTGAAAAGCACTGAGCAATTTCAACCAAACTTGGTATACATATGACTTACTACCTGGGAAAGAATACAGTGGGGGGTAAGACATCACTGACACTAAAGGGAGTTGGGGTGGGAAAGGGTGACAGATATTAGTGCCTAATCCATAATTTTCGAGGTTGCTGAAATGAATAGTGACACTCCCGATGCCCTTTAAGTCCAAGTTCAGCCCTGATAGGAAAGGGTCGTGAAGAGGTGAAAAACAAAATTTCAAAAACGACAGATATTAGTGTCTAATCCATAGTTTTCGAGGTCGCTGGGATGATTAATGACACTCCCGATGCCATTTAAGTCCAATTCAGCCCCAATAGTAAGGGGGTAGGGTGAGAAGAGGTGAAAAGTAAAATGTCAAAAACAACAAATATTAGTGTCTAACTGATATTTTTCAAGATCACTGAGATGAATAGTGACACTCCTGATACCCTTTAAGTTCAAGTTCGGCCCTGATAGGAATGGGAGGTGAGAAGGAGTGAACTATAAAATGTTAAAAATGCTGGGGAATGTAACTGAAGCAATTATCTTAACAGGAGAGAGAGAGAGAGAGAGAGAGAGAGAGAGAGAGAGAGAGAGAGAGAGAGAGAGAGAGAGAGAGAGAGAGAGAGAGAGTTTATCGGTTGTCATTCCGATTTTTCCCAGGCAGCGCTGGGTTGGTCAGCTAGTACTCTCATAAACTAACAAGAAGACAGGAAAGAGGAAAGAAGGAAAATCAGTGTAATTTCGGGTATGAGCAATTCATGATATATTACTGATAATTTGGAAAGGACATAAGTATTTAATTCTGGTAAGAAAAGGATGAAAACATAAAGAAAGAAGAACTGAGAACATCTGGGTACCCACTTCACCCCGCCAGGTAAAAAAAAGAAAAAGAAAAAAGATTTTCCAGTAAAATTTCCATTCCTAATACTTCACTCGGCGGTCATAAAATATTGCATAATGAGCTTGCCACTTCTCAAAATACTTTATTGCATCCTTCAAGTTTCATTTTCAGAACCTCAAGTGTGCATTTCCATATGAAGTTTCCCAAAGTAAAATGTTTATTAGATATGAGATGAAATGTTTATTAGATTCATGAGATATGAATATTTATCTTCAGTACCCGGCGTATGAAAATAGTATAAAACCAAAATTAATGCTACTGATTATTTTCATTAAAAATTTAGTTTATATTTACTTTCTTTCCATTCTTCCCTTACAATTGTTTGATGGTGAAACTGCAAGGTTCTCCTTCTGTTACAGATTTTAAAACCATTTTACTCTCTATTTCCCTTTCAGTGCTGAATGACCTAATAGGTCCCAGCGCTTGGCACCTGGCCTGAATTTTATATCCCAATCGCAATTCCATTAAAAATTTAGTACATATCAAATTAAAAGAACAGAGTAAAAGCTAATCCCAAAAAATGGTGTAATTCATTGTTAAACAGTTTACTCACAAAGACAAAATTATTTTTTTCCTTGTCTTGCCTCTTTTCCATTTATCCCTATTATATCACAGCTGACTGTTTTTGTTTCTGCTGCTTTACATCTAAGGTCTTCAACCCACCACATGTGTCAACTTCCTTTCACCTGCATCTCCGTGATACATGTGTACTTTCCATTCTCTGGGTATAAATGAGCATGCTACACTGGAGATTTTTTTTTTATCTCAAGAAATTTATTACATGAATTATATTTTTCGAGGGCGGTGTATATTGGAATCTTATTATACTATAGTAATGCTTACTATAAATATAAGAATAAGAAGCATAGCAAAACATACGCATTAATGGCAATCATATTTTGAATAAATCAATGAATATAACCTGTTGTCAACTACTACAGACATAAGAGAAACAAAATAAGCAAAATACACAAGGACCGATTGAACGAAGGCACTTGAGGATAAATACTCTGTACACTAATTGTCTCTGTGCTAAGAAGCATCCAAGACAATCAGTATAAGAAGAACAATATTCCAGTCAGTTATGAGATCCTACATAGGAGATTTGTCTCATTAAAAATTAAAGGAAGAAAAATAATCCAAAAATATTCTTAATGTATAAAGTCTGTGTTTTAAATCTGCATAAAAAAACTGGTGTTCTTCCAGTCATAACGCCCCCTCCCCTAAATAATTATTTATCAATCATTTATACAAAACCAACGTTTTGCATAAATCCACTGACAAACAGGAGTATTGAAACAGCCGTGTTGAACCCTACGCACGGCTGTTGCAATACTCGTAAGAGGAATTGCGTAATTCTCATGAATCCTATTTGTCAGTGGATTTGTAAGATAAGGAATTTCTCCCTTTCGTTATTGTCTTGACCACAGACGATACAGGAGAAGACAGAGACTGAAAGGCCTCGTTCTTAGGGAGAACAATTTTAATTAGAAACTCTCCCAAATGCTTCGACAGATCTGGGTTTGATAACAAAATAACAAAATTACGACATAAAAGTTTTTGTTAGGAACTCTCTACACTAGTTTTATGTAGTTCGTTGGTTTCTGATTCACCATAACAATATTCTGCATCATCTTAACAAGAAAATGAAATGTAGCATACGTGAATAATGGAAAATCTATGCTATTTTAGGAAGGTATCAAAAGCGAGGTGGAACAATAACGTTCATCCACATAAAACTTGCCCAAGTGGTTTCTCAAGAGCAATGTCTTCAGGAAAAGAAATGATGACAGGTATTTTACATGCAATTATTGCCACAACTCATAACTGTTTTAGAAGCCTCGAAACCCAAAGGAAATGAATGAAGCAATTCTCCACATCAAGGGGGAATCGCACCCACGCTGTTGAATTCAGATGACTAAGCTTCGTGCGTAATCCTTCGCTTGTCCAAGGAAGGTGGAATTCTACCACAGCTATAACGTTAAATAATGTTATAGCGTTAATAAAGGTGAAGAAAACGCTTGTAGATTTATGGGCAATAAAGTATAACATTTATCAGTTTCTCATATGACAATGGCCATGATGCGTTTTACTGGTTTGTATATTGATTAGTGTGTTTGTTGTGCGTTTGTACCTTCCGTTTTTGTGACTTAAATTTTTGTATTTTGCTTTATTTTATTTTACTCATTTATTCATTTTGATTAGCCATCTTTTAAACGTAGTCTTATCATTTTTATAGTAATTTTGCTGTATTATTTTGAATTTTATTATAAGTAATATCGTCATTTTAATTTTGCAGGTTGATAACGAGTGAGAGTACTGCTCGAAACATGTCCCAATAAAGTTGTGTAAAATGCTGTTCCGGGTTTTGGCCTTGATTGGTGTCCTTCCTTACTGATATGCAGATGGCGCTTCCCTGCTGGTGTATCCATTGCTATATATATATATATATATATATATATATTATATATATATATATATATATATATATATATATATATATATATATATATATATATATATATATATATATATATATATTCATATATATATTTATATTTATATATATATTTATGACCCTACTCAAGGTCAATTATGGTCATAATCTCTTACTGCACCTGTATTAAGTACAGCATCATATCATCTTACATCCCTAAGATTCTCCGGTAGCAAATGGCCGGCACTTGGTCAGCCCATTCTTTCTCTCTCGTCGACTCCTCTCCCTGTATCTAACCTCAGACAAAGGCCTACTGGTATTAAAAACCAAGATACAAAACTAGACTTTATTTGCAAATTTAACGAAAGTATTTCAGCAAAAGCTACGGTGAAGAAATGGAGTGACTCACGCCCCATATAAATGGAAATTATAACTAGAGGAAATTCAGACTCACAATCCATCGAATTAATGATTCTAGACCAACCCATACTAGTGACTAACACCCTGGTCACCAAACAAAATAAAAAGGTCATAATTATTCTACACAAAAATGAATGTCACAGAGTATGTTAAAGAACGCCACTTCCAAAATATTCGTCCTCACAGGACGAACCCAGTATTCCTGTTAAAAGAAACATAACACATATGAAAACCTGAAATGGTGTTTAAAGAAATCAACGTTCAAAACGGAAAAATGCAAACTGGAGAACAGAACTGGAAAATCCAAATTGGAGAAACAGAGGAGTTTCACTGCAACACAAAATTGGGTATTCCATATAATGTCTGAAAAGATATAAGTGTTAATG
>NC_089751.1:14949634-15052134 GCF_040412425.1 Macrobrachium rosenbergii
GTCTTTTGCAATTGCGCAAGTTTCCTTTATACCCAAGACTTTCAACTCCTCGCATCCACTGAACTTAGTAAGATCCTCTCTCTCTCTCTCTCTCTCTCTCTCTCTCTCTCTCTCTCTCTCTCTCTCTCTCTCTCTCTCTAAATTCAAATTTGGTTGACTGGTTCATACGGCGCTAATATGATGTGATGTTAACAGCCCCAACACTTCATTCTCGTTCGATTGTTTTTTTCTGTAGTATTTGAGTGCTTGTGTAAGTGTTTGTGTGTGTGTGTGCAAGTTTGTCTATATACATACATGCATACATATATATATATATATATATATATATATATATATATATATATATATATATATATATATATATATATATATATATATATATATATATATATATATATATATATATAAATATATATATATATATGTATATAATATATAAATATATATATATATATATATATATATATATATATATATATATATTACAAATGTTTAAAACATAATATAAATATATATGTGTGTATACATATATATGTATATATATATATATATATATATATAAATTAAACATTTATATTTTTTTATTCGGCGTTCTATTTCTATTGCTTCAGCCTTTGTTCTATTGTTCTAATAATAGGAATAATGGGAACTGACGGTTTGAAAGTAGACTTTTTCGGTGATTAAAACCTTTTTCTATTGAATAACAATTTCCTATTCAGTAGCGTTTCTCAGTATCGGTGCTTGGTAAAAATACAACGACCTCGAAAAACCTATGACGCGCTCAAATACTGAAATGGTTCTAATGTTTATCCTGAATGTTATCTTTTTTCTTTGAAGATCAATATGAAATTGTTGAACAACCGCCATTTTTCCGCATATTTTTCTGCCCAAGAAACTGCGGACGGATGCAACATCGAATTTCCGATAACAGGATATCACTAATGCGATCCGGAGCAGGACAAGAAGCTTCACACTGAGGGCCAAGGGATGGGGTCGTATTTGATTCACGTCACGCGCCGTGCTCGGAGCAAGAGGACCAGTTCTCAATTATTGGCAACCTACGTCATGATTCCTACGAATACATTATCGGGACGAGTATAATTTATCAAGGGGCAGATATATGATTGAAAGGTAAACAAAGATGAAAAGAGAGCAACAGAAAATGATTGTGCTAGAAACAACCCACATAAATACTTTGTTGAGACTCTTTAGTATAGTAAAATAAGTTTTGACAGTAAATTTCAATTAATTTGATCGAATACATTTTTAGTTATAGGCGCTTTTGTTCTGTTTTTATAGAATTTTTCAAATTTTAAAATTGTTTATTTTATACTCTTTTGCAAATTTTTCACATAAATTTGAATCATATTATATGTACTTACAAACGCCCATCAATAATTCCTATAAAATGAACAGTAAAGTCACAATAAAAATTTTAAACATTTTTAAAATTTTTTATCATAAAGTTAAAATTTAAATCCATGGAAAAATAAATAACATACAAATATTAATTTCAAATAGTAAAAATATTCTATAAAACAAGCAGAATCCATTACTTTTTACCTTTTTCTGATATCTTGAAAAAGGTAGATTTTATGGTTATTTACGTGTAGCTAAATTCATGAAAACTGTTTTGAGAAAATCAAGTTCAAAGTTTCATGAAACTTTGACGCAAATATAACTTATTCGAATGCATTTTTTTTGCATATATAATATTTACCTAGAACAGATATACTGTTCCTTGCATATCATATGTTGTTAATTGTCTCATTCAACTGTCTGTTTACTTTATACAACATATTTTATAAAACTAAATACTCACTTACTTTTCCCTTGGGGTGAAAGAATTTCCTGACCATCCGCGAGGTATCTTCCATTGCTCGTTTTTAATATTTCCAATGGAGTATCCCCAGGAGACCTATTCTCCATTTCTTCTTGGTACTTAATTGAAGACAGAGCTATGTGATCCAGTGCCAAACCTGGAGTGCCAACTAAAATCCTTTTCTGCTTTCTTTTTCTTCTTACTGGGCTCTAAAGACGACTTGATTCTGTTTTTTCTTTCTTTAAAATGCTTGTTTTCTTTGGAATTCCTCCGAGGGTCTCATTTGGGAGGGATGACTTTAAATATCCTAGATTATGTTCTACTGCACTCATCTCCAGCGCATAGGTAGCGATTTGGAGGCCGTAAAACTTTTCCTTGACACACTTCTTCCAAAGTCTGGAATGAAATGCTTCGTTTCTGTTTTATGTCTGGCCTCTTAATAATTTTCTTAACTGCAAAATTAGCGTGAATTTGCCATACACCTTGTAAATATGATGCAGCATCTCTGTGGGAAGAAGTATTGATATGTTTTTTGCATGACTGAGTTGCTTTTAATTTTTGGCTACTGCTTTATTGTAAGAACATCAACTATCAACACCCACTGGGCAGTTCTGGTGTTTAGGATTCTGGTCCGTGGTAGACACATGACTTACTGTAGTCAGGAGGTCCTTTTTTAGTTTTGCAACAGAAGATTTCTCTCTTGCATGCCGGATAAGAGTTACACGGAAAATATTTTGGAGGTATCCAATCGTGGCCTCTGTCAATTTATTTGCACCTGCAAGAGTACTTCTCCTTACTAACTTTCCAGTTTTTGTTTGTATGGTAGCCAAGCTTTGTTTCAGTACATCAAGTCGATACTTCACCCTTTTTGCATAATGATTTATACATTCTTCTTTAATAACATTATGGTTAGGTCCATACGGCCCTTCTCCATTATTCATTTTGCAAATTGCAGTATTGGCAGCACTGTCACCATCGCCTACAAAAACTTGTACCTTAATTTTTCATCGAAAGACCAACCCCAGATTACTTTGCTGCAGATGCTTCCATCGATCTTGAGCTTTCATTATAATTTTTCCGACAGTCGCGAGTGTTCATAACTTCAATATCTTTGTTCACAATTGCACCATCTTTTTCAGTTGTGCATTCCATGAATTACATATATGGCAGCTTTTTTGAAAAAATGTGGCCTTCAACAGCAACACCTGTATGGCAGTCCATCACTATCCCCATCCCTGTCAGTGAAGTCTGGCCCCTCGTCATCCATGTGCCATCAAAACCTACTTCTATATTCAGTATGCCATTTTCATCTCTTTTTACTTCTAACTTATTTTCATAATAGTCAATCAAACATTCGATAGCTTTCCTCTGGCGTATCGGTCATACATGGATTGTTTCTTCTTAGGGAAACCGGGGCTCGAGGCCAAGTCTTGCAAACTACGCACTCCCAAGTCAAGCTGCATTTTACTCGCACCTACGGATAATGCATTTTTCTCTAAACCTCTCGGTATACCCTGAACTTTCTTAATACATTTTTCTTTTGAAAAATAACATTTTTACACTTAACACACCAGAACGTAAATGAAGAATCAACGGCGACCGTATGGATTTCAGAAGGAGAAATACCACCACCACACGAACATTTCATTATTTTGGCGATATTGTTCACGTCTTCGTAAGAAAGTACAATCTGCTGATGTCCAGTCATCCGTGGTTTACCGGGCTTGTTAACCATTAGGTGTTTGTTTACAATAGTACTCAGACTTAAACTTTACAATTCTCCTTCGCACATGGGTGAACGACAGTTGATTCAAACAGAGAACCGAGTTTTACATCAGTTTCTTTACTGTTTTCCTTACGTCGGCTGGCTAAAGTTCGGCCTGTAGCTTGTAAATGCCACATTCTTTTGCAAACACGTGGCATTATGAACGTTCAACACCAATAAAATAGCGGTCTTTGGATAAGAAACAAAGGGGGCCACAGAAGCGACACAAATACACCGGAAACTTAAGAAAGTCACGTCGGTAACTGAGTACTACTAGGTAAGCGATTAGTCATAAACAAACAACATGGTTTATAGCAACGGAAGTTGTCGTACGATACAATGGAAAAAATTGGAAAATGGAATTAATAGCATAAACTATAACAGTAACGTCGCGAGTGTGTAGAGTATACTCAGGGAGGGGGTGTGTCTGGGATGGGACTGTCTCTTTAACAGATATAATGGGACAAGGAGTGCGTAATATTACAAAATATCATACGTCTGGCATACCACAAATGTTTTCCCATCGAAAAATACCAAAAACTGAATTTCGGTGATGGCACCCGAAAACTCGAATTTTTACCCTATCTTCCCCTTAAGATTTGACATTGGCGATTAACTCTCAGTAAGAGGGAACAATTATCGTGCTAGCCAGATGCATTTGTCATTTATTGTCTAAATCTAAATCGTAGATATGACAACCAGCGTCAGACAATATAATTGCATGGGGAGCATTACAGGGTCATTTTAGATGAATGTTATTAACAATAAATAATATTTAGATTTGAATGTTAAATTCTACAGATGGAGACAAGGTAATGTTCATTTGGGGCGGAATGGTTATACATTCCCTATAATGTAATCCACCACAAAGAGGTCCGTTACGTGATCTATGTCAATTTGTTGTGGTAAAATAAAACAAAATAAAAGCGATGGATAGGATAGGAACAACTGAGTTTTAAGAAAGCGAGAGCATCCAAGGAAGATGTGGTGGATACCATTTGTCTTCAGATCTTCCTTTCCGCAACCGAACAGCGGAATCTCTCTCATGTTCACTGACCCGGAATTATGTTTCGCTAATTGCCTTCCGGAAAATGGCGCTGTTTACGATGACGCGGAAGAGGGAGCGAACATTTGAGAGAGAGGCAGTCAGTCCTTAATGAATGGACACTTAGTGTTTTCCTGACATCAATGGTCTCTTCTAGGATATTATGAATAAAGTTTATTACTCTACAATCTTTCTCTTACATTGCTCATCTTTTTAATCAACATAAAAGAAAAAGGGGAGGTGTAATGAAAGAAAGAAGGAGTAATGAATGCCAAAAAAGATTTGCCGATAAAACAAATAGGTCTTACTCATTTTCCTGTAACGATAATCGATATGCATTATAATTAAAAATATATGATTAATGGACTCATTTAGACTAATAAGGCAATAAACCACCCGCTACGATAAGAAATAAAATGTAAAGTAATAAAACATTGATTTGGGAAGGTTATGATAAAATTATTTTACTTTTATTGGAAAGTATATAACACTGAATGCCCATAATTTGACACACACACACTCATATAATTATATATATATATATATATATATATATATATATATATATATATATATATATTATCAATTAACGCAGAAAATATGTAGTTATTTTGTGTAAGACAAGCAGAGCGCAAAAGCATCACATCAACTATTCCCTTTCTTAAATGCTCTAATGCCACCCTGTGAATTTTAATCATGAGGATGAATTATACCTTCGTTGTGACTTTGATGAATTCTACAATTTCGTATCAAGATATCAAAAGAAACGGGTTAAAAGCAGAAATAAAATGATTATTCATAAATATTATGGACTTCATACCCGTCTAAAATCTTTCTGATCTCAATAAATCTATGGAAGAGTTTATCTTAAGATATTTCATAAATATGATTAAGGGGCGGATAACAAGGTTACGGATTGCATCAGTCATTCTTCATTCAGGCAGTCTATTTCTCTATTAATCCCCTTTCGGGTATTCATCTTTCTTCTCCTTTTTCCTTGTTAAGGAAATCGAGAATACCGAACCTTATTCTGGCAACTTGTTCCAATTTGGCTCCTGACGTACCGGCTGGTTTCTGCTATTGGAATTTCTCATTTTCCACTGAAATCCTACTATGTCAGCAGAATTTCTCTTTATTAGATATATGAATTTATGTTGTAATATAACAAACACTTCTTTGCAACATGCAGGGATTTGTTTATTTATTTAGCAAGTTTCCTAAACTGCAGAATAGCCGAGTAAAAAATGAAAATGCAGTAAAGTTGCAAAGACAAAGTTGTATTCAGATAATATTTGTGTTGAAGACAGAAAGCTACAATGAAAAAAAGTATGCTTGATAACAGGAATACACCCAAGAAAGTAATTGTGAGCAACTGGCTGTGGTAAATCAATGTACTTAAGGCAGAGCCCAAGATCAGAGCACATAACCTATAAGGACACTTTCAGTCGTAAGGTGTCGTCTGACCAGTGGTACAAAGCTATCTAAATCATGACTGAGAGAGAGAGAGAGAGAGAGAGAGAGAGAGAGAGAGAGAGAGAGAGAGAGCTGATGGCGAGCTACATACTTTAAGAGATATGGATTCAGTAAGTCCACATACCTACGGATACACTCATGCGCACTCATTGTATAGTAAGTGCCTACCCCAAAGCCCAATCAAAGTCCTTCAATAGAAGGCATCGTGCTTACCCTATATGAAAAATGGGAAAAAGCACGTTAAACGAAGAAGAAGAAGAATGGCTTGTGATACAGTTACGCTATGTGCGAGAACAGGGTAATACCTTTTGTAGGGTTGTTGACCCTTTTCGAGACCAGAGATACAAATACTTTTCATTCCTGCAGGATGGTGATAAATGAAAGCAGTAGCGTTCCCTGAACCGCCAGGTAAACATACACACACAAAAAAAAGAAATAAGTGACATTATCTAATGACTTTCCAGATACCCTCTTCTCTTGTTATTAACAATTTAATGTTATTAACAATTTAAAAAAAAAGAATAAAGTAATAAGTCTTAGGGTTCAGGACATGTGTGGACGAGGAAAAAGTTAAGTATATCTTAGTTTAACCAAACCACTGAGCTGATTAACAGCTCTCCTAGGGCTGGCCCGAAGGATTAGATTTATTTTTACGTGGCTAGAACCAACTGGTTACCTAGCAACGGGACCTACAACTTATTGTGGAATCCGAACCACATTAAGGGAAGACGAGAACTGTATAGCGTTAGACTTGTTTAAAAAGATCAAGCAGCATTCTGTGCCACTAAGACGAAAGTGAATCTACAAGGAAGGAAGGCAGGACTGGGGGAAAACAAAGTGGTTGCGCCTGGAATTTTCGAACGATGCAGGATGAGGGAACAGGTGATATCTAGCGTACATAAACTAGAGATATAAAAAAAAGAAAGTGAAGGATGGCTGTTGGGTAAGTCTTAATGTTATTGATGTCGTGCTGTGGCTTGAGAGAACAAGCAAGTAACAGGCACAGTGATAACACAATTTATGCGTATGGAGTTTCCGGAGAAAAGAAGAATAGCTAATGTTTTGTGGACATGAGTTCAGAAAGATGAATATTCGTTAGTGTACTTGGGAAAGAGTGAATGGTGCGAAGAAAGAATATATTGGATTATGTGTTAGTACACAGAGGATGCATGAGCAGGATGACTGGTGTCAAGTTGAAACAAGCAAAAAAATACGCAGAAGTTTCTTCGGCGCAAACGAGTTTTCTGTACAGCGTATAATGCTGTATGAGTCACGGCCCATGAGACTTTCAGCCACGGTCCGGTGTTGTCCCGTCCTATAGCGTTGCCAGAAGCACGATTATATATAGCCTTAACCTTAAATAAAATAAAAACTACTGAGGTTAGAGGGCTGCAATTTCGTATGTTTAATGAGTGGATGGTGGATGACCCGCATACCAATTTGCAGCCCTCTAGCCCCAGTAGTTTTTAAGATCTGAGGGCAGACAGAAAAAGCGCGGACAGAAAACTAAAACAAGTAAAAAATGTGCCGAAGTTTCTACGGCGCAATCGAGTTTTATGTACAGCCGCTACAGCGTATAGTCAGGGCCACCGAAAATAGATCTATCTTTCGGTAGTCTCGGTATAATGCTGTATGAGCCACGGTCCATAAACCTTTAATTACGGCCCGGTGGTGGCATATCCTATATCGCTGCCAGAAGCACGAACATGGCTAACTTTAACCTTAAATAAAATAAAAGCTCCTGAGGTTAGAGGGCTGCAATTTGGTATATTTAATGATTGGATGGTGGATGATCAACATACCAATTTACAGCCCTCTAGCCTCAGTAGTTTTTAAGATCTGAGGGCGGACAGAAAAATTGCGGACAGAAAAAAGAGCGGAAGGACAGACAAAGCCGGCACAACAGCTTTCTTTTATAGAAAACTGAAAAGTGGCTTGAGGTAGTGTACAGCACCACACATGTGAGGCTTAGCTGGCTGAAACAAAAGAGGAAGAGGCCTGAGATGGCTCGGCGATGTGGAAAGATTGTAGAACGAAGTGTTAGGAGGAAGTGCTGGACATATGAAGCAAAAGGATTTTTGGAAAGGAAGAGCTGTACACCCAGGAAGCATCAGAATGTGTATGCATGCGCGGTGCGTCAGTGTGTTTGCGCTCTTGAGGGAGAACAGAAAAATTTACAGAGCTAGGCCGCACGAAGAAAGTCCATTTTTTTCCAGGGTGGACTTCCATGACCTGAGAAACGAGAGAGAAAAAAATAAGCAAATAAGACGTAATTTCATAAATGTTGATGATGAAGTATAAGACGACTGAAAACGGTTCGTTGCCTGAACTTGCACTAACAATTAAATTTGATGAATTTCTCTCTGGATAAACGAAGGCATAACTATCCACCATTAAGCTGAACATTATATATTATAAAGGTTCTACAAGTGATCAGTTAGAGATATTAGAGATACCAACTGCAATGAAGACAATGCTATTTTTGTGAAGATATCTTGCATCATAAAGTACAATGCTGTTTGTATCTGTTTGTATCAGTTTTCAATATACGAATACAGAAATTTTTGCAAACCTTTCAGAACACTCAGTATGCTATTGCACGTTATTGAAACAAAGACACTTCTTGTAATTCAGGGAGTTTAGGTATAACTCTCTCTCTGTCTCTCTCTCTCTCTCTTTCTCTGTCTCTCTCTCATTCTACACGAGTTTTAAGTTCAGTGGAGGTTTAAAAGCAGTTTAATTTTACAACTTTAGAGACGTAAAAGAATGATCTTCACTTCTTACGGAAACAAAATTCTAACTGTTTTTCTTTCTGAAGTTTTTCCTGCGTCAAGGACTCCCCACTGTAAATATCCTTGCCTCTTTATATCCTTCCCCTCTCTCTCTCTCTCTCTCTCTCTCTCTCTCTCTCTCTCTCTCTCTCTAGCAAGCCTTCCTCAGCATGTTGAGCCGAATCTTAGGTTTTGGATTTAGGATTATATATATATATATATATATATATATATATATATATATATATATATATATATATGTATATATATGTAGAGAGAGAGAGAGAGAAGAAGAAGAAGAAGAGAGAAAGAAGAAGAGCCTTAGGGTTTGGATTTAGGATTATAAAGAGAGAGAGAGAGAGAGAGAGAGAGAGAGAGAGAGAGAGAGAGAGAGAGAGAAGTAAGTATAGCTTAGTTTTAAGACCACTGAGCTGATTAACAGCTCTCCTTGGCCCGAAGGATTACACTTATTTTACGTGGCTAGAACCAATTGGTTATACAGATTGTGGAATCCGAACCACATTATAGCGAGAAATGAATTTCTATCACCAGAAATAAATTCCTCTAACTCTTCATCAGCCGGCGGCGGGAGAACTCCGGCCCATCGAATGACGGTCTGAAGCTCAACCAACTCGGCCAACAAAGGGCTAGAGAGAGAGAGAGAGAGAGAGAGAGAGAGAGAGAGAGAGAGAGAGAGAGAGAGAGAGAGAGGTGCACTATAGGAAATAAATTCAATACCCCAGAATATCTGTTCCCAATAAAAGTTGAACAGCCAACGAAGGACACCGTGTAATTTAGTAACCGAATCCGGGAGACTTCGGCCCAAAACAAAATAAACGGTCGGGGCGACCTGAATGGTCAAAGTGCAGGGAAAGGTCACCGGTGACTGTGGACTTAACTAAAATTAAGATGGTAGCGTAAAGCGAACACGTCAAGAAAACAAAACACATTCAAAGTCTAAAGAATTGAAGGACCCTCCCCTAAACTCCCCCGCCCCCAATTAAAAAAAAACATACACACACAAACATGGTATATTGGTGAGCAATCATAAATATTCAGAACACATACTTGGAGTGGATATTTTTCCTCCCTAAACAACGAAGAAGTGTGGAATAGCGGAATGGTGTTAATATTTCCCATAAGAACATGAAAATAAGAACAGCGACGCCAGATGATTCGACAGATAATTGTGAAATAAGGTTCAGTTTCATGATAAATGATTATCTACATGCTTCTGACGATGAACTGTGATCGTCTCTTAAATATAATTACTTCAAAGATATTAAGAAACCTGACTGATGAACACCTTAAAATGACAGATTAGATCATAGAATCAATTAATTGAAAATAAGACATTACCATTTAAGAAATGTCATTTACATAGAGATATATCTGAAAATGCGTTTAAAATATTTTCGTGTAACTGTTTCAATAAAAATTAGACTATAAGACTCTCATAAACTAAGAAGAAGACAAAACAGAGGAGGAATGGGGAAAGAAGGAAAATCAGAGATATTTCGGGTAATGGAAATTCAAAAAATATTCTTGATATTTAATTCTAGTGAGCAAATGATGAAGTACAGAAACAAGAACTGAGAACATCGGGTCTCTGCTTCACCCCACCAGTGAAGAAAAATAAATAAATAAATAAATAAATAAAATTTTCCCAGTAAAATTTCCACTCCAAATACTTCATCCGGCGGTCATAAAATATCGTCTAATGAGTTTGCCGCTTATCAAAATACTTTATTACACCCTTTAAGTTTTGACACAAGAACCTCTCACGCGTTCTTTTCCATATGAAATTTCCCAAAGTAAAATGCTCATTAGAATTTCATGAGATAAGTATATTCACGTAAAGTACCCGGCATATGAAAATACTGACATGCATCTAAAACCGAAAATAAATGTGCTGAGTAATTTTCAATAGAAGTTTAGTATACATTAAATTAATTGAGGGCCGAGTAAAGGAAAATCACATAAAAATACTACAATTCTTTCTCCGACGGTTAGTTCACTGAAAAAGACACAATGATTTTTTCCTTGTCTCTTTTCCACTAAAACCGATTTTACTGTTTCGCCTAACGTCTTGTACGAGTCATATGTTTAAATTTCCTTTCACCGGCGCCTTTGCAACATTCCTGGGCTTTCCATTCGTTGGTTATAAATGAGTCTGTTGCATTTCAGCTTTGATTTTTGCAAGGAATTTCTTAAAATCTCTTGGACTGTCAAGGGCGGTGTATAATGAAATCTTTCTACACAACTGCACAGCTAATTGTTAATATAAAGGCGACAAGCATGGCAAAACCTAAGTAACAATGGTCATATTACCTCGAATAAATAAATGAACAGAACCTGTTGTCGATTACCGCAAACACAAGTAACGCATAAAAAGCTAAACCCAAAGACCAACTGAATGAAGGCACTTTGCGCTGAGAAACATCCCAGGACAATCAGTAAAAGAAAAATAATATTTGAGTCATTTATGAGTGCCTACACGGGAGACTAGTGCCATTAAAAACAGAACTGGGGTTCTTCCAGTCATCACAAAAGCCAAATTAAATTTTTATTCATCATCCATATGCTTCTCCTCCCACACGTGATCCCTACACACGACTGTTGCAATAACTATAGGATAAAATGCTTCAGTCCTCATGAATCCTATTTATCATTGGGATTGTAAAATTACAAATTTCTCCCATTCATTATTGTTTTTGCTCTAAAGGATACAGGAGAAGATTGAGATTTAAAAGTCTCGTTATTAAGGTGAACAATAACTGAAAATGATTCTTTTTTTTTTGATAATCCCATGTTAGGGCGAACGATGAAAAGTTTCATATGAAAACTTAAGAACAATATCATATAAAAGTATTCTTAGCAATATTCTATATTGTTTGCATATAATATGTGGATTTCAGATTCATCACAACAATATTCCGTATCATCTTAACAAGAGAATGATATGTAGCATACCGACGTAAAAAATAATCTATGCTATATCAGGAAGTTATCATAAGCGAGGCAGAACAAAAACGTTCATCCACATAAGACTTTCCCAAGTGGTTTCTCAGAAGCACAGATGATGACAGGTATTATATAAGCAATTATGGCCATAATGATCTCAAAACTTTGTTTTAGAAGCCTCGAATCCCAAAGGAAACGAATGAAGCAATTCTCCACGTCAAGGGGGAATCGCACCCACGCTGTTGAGTTCAGAAGACTAAGCCTCGTGCTTAATCCCTCGCTTTTCCAAGGAACATAATATTCTACCCCGGCTACAACGTTAACAAAGGCGAAGAATACTCATCCTGACTATAATATGCAATGTAGAGCGCTTGCAGTTTTATGGACAATAACATGTGAAATTAATCAGTCTCATGTATAACAATGACCAGGAAGACCTAACATCGATATGAATATGAAATACAAACACAGGGAATATATATATATATATATATATATATATATATATATATATGTGTGTGTGTGTGTGTGTGTGTGTGTGTGTGTGTGTGTGTGTGTGTGTGTGTGTGTGTGTGTGTATATATATCAAGAGCCAGCAGGAAATAATGAAAAACTGCAGTACTTAGCGCTTTCGTGCATTCTTGATACACCTCATCAGGGCACAATATAGGAATGAAAAACAGCTTCGAAATTTTCTTGATATTTGGAAACTGTTTTCATTCTTATATTGTGCCTCGGTGAGTGTAACAAGAATACACGAAAGCGCTTGTGTACTATAGTTTTTCATTATTTTGCTGACTCTTGATATACATTCTCCACGTGTTACTTGTGATCGTAAACGTACACACATATATATACAGTATATATATATATATATATATATGAAAATTTTTATCACACCGTGATTTATATTCATGAAGCTACAAATGTCGCTTAATATCGAAATTCACGCTATATATCTCCGTTGGAGAATTGTCGCCGAAGGGAATTTTATATAAGTGATAAATGAATGGAATCGTGGGGACACAGACCGCGACGAAAGCCTATTCAGCGACTCCAGTTGACGTAAACCATTGAGCCATCTCTTGATGGCTCAATGGTTTACGTCAACTGGACTGAATAAACTTTCGTCGCGGGTTCATATATTAATTCATTATCACTATATAAAATTCCCCCTTCGGCGACAATATATATAGTATATATATTTCGATATATTTGTATATATATATATATATATATATATATATATATATATATATATATATATATATATATATATATATATATATATATATATATATATATATTGTATACACGTCTGCGCAGAAAGTCTTTTCACCCCCAGAGGTTTCGAAAAAACTTGGGGCGTTTAAAGGAATCCTCTATACCAGTCACGGAAATTCCCGAGACAAAAAATGACTAATTGGCACGTTTCGTTGTTTCCACTTCGTCCTTGACTGAGGAAATAAATTCAAATAATAACAGATTAGTACCTCACTAGCCGTGGTATTTTGCTGCTTGCACTCCTGTCGGGCTTTTTTTTTTTCCGGTGTTGCCCTCGTGTTGCCATCCTCTGTGCCTTTATGCGTAATGGTGGGTAGTTATACTTCTAAGGATGATCGTGTAAGGGTCATTCAATGCTTTGAATTAGGTTTAAATATTGCTGAAATTGTTCGGCAGACGGATGTGAAGCGTAGAACAGTTCAGAACATGGTCGCAAGGTACCAGGCGTCAGGAGGGAGGGAGGTACCCCTCCCTTCCAAGAAGTCTGGGAGGTCCCCACTGTTATCTGAACGATCTATTTCGCTTCTGAAAAGGGAAGAGGAGCTTCATCCCACATACAGCGCTCGTCAGTTCAGGGAAGAAAATCCCGAAATTTTAGGAAAGTGTAAAGTACGTGCTTTACAGACGTACTTGTCGGACAAGTTAGGATTCAAGTGTTGCGGCTCCTAAGAAGAGCAAGCTAACCTGACGCCCACATTAAGAAACGAAAGTTGTTTTTTTAATAAGGCTGGTAAATGGGACGTAAATGACTGGAAACGAGTGTTGTTCACTGACGAATCCACATTTCATTGTTCAGGAAGCATCTCGACGAGAGTTTGGCGAAGTCCCCGCCTCAACAAATACAGTGAAAAGTTCACCAAAAGTTTGATTGTATGGGGTTCTATGGGTTATGAGGGAGTTGGGGAATTGTGTATTTTTAAAAATAATGAACGATTGAACCAACACATTTATTACGTTGTGCTTAACGAGCATTTACAGGGGAGTTTTGAGAAGACAGGTGCTTCGATCCTTCAGCAAGACGGCGCTGCCACACGACGCCATTGATTAAGAACTGGTAGAAGGATTGTGGTGTGAAGCTTTCAAGTGACTGGCCCCCTAATTCCCCTGATTTTATTCCCATTGAAAATCTGTGGTCGATCATTAAACAACGTTTGCAGAAAGTTGACTGCTCCACGATCGACAAACTCAAGGCCGCCATCGTCGCTGCTTGGAACAGTCTCGAACCCGTGATTTGTCAGCACCTCATTGAAAGTGTTCCCCGACGGCTTAAGGCAGCTAAGGAGAACAAATTTGGTGTAACCAAATACTAGAAAACCTAAGGTAAGCTCACACACCATTTTAATGTCGTAACTAATTTTTTGCGTTCCCTTACAGGTCAACAAAGGTGCGTGTGTGTATGCGCTTGCCTAAATCGCCTAGGGGTGAAAAGACTTTCAGCGCCTACTATATATATATATATATATATATATATATATATATATATATATATATATATATATATATATATATATACCTGACAACCCTGCGCATCCCGGAAAACTCTGAATGACAGTCTACAGGGTAGGGGAGGGAAGGTTAGGGGGAAGAAGAGGCAGGGAAGGGGAAGGGAGGGAGAAGGGAGAGGGGAGGGGAAGGGTGAAGGGAGGATGAGGGAAAAAGAAGGAAAGAGGGAAGGGGAATAGAAGGGAAGGGGGAGGGGAGGGTTAGCGGAAGATAGAGGGGGAGGGAAGGGGAGAGGAAGTTATGTTCCTCTGTCAGAAGAAAATAAAAAGCATCTCCACTGAACAAAGACAATAAATAAAAATATATTATATTTCTACAATTTGCACTCAGGTGTGTGTGTCTGTGTTTGTGTGTGTGTGGGAGGGAAGAAGGTCTGTCTCTCGTGCAACAACAGTAAAGTGAAGTATTGTTGCCAAAACACCCCCATAAACCTCATTTAAACACAATTTATTGCAATATACGCCATCGTGACGTTATGAAGTAGTCGCTATAAGAATTCTGAAGGTATAAGTGAAGAAGAAACAATCGAATTAATGAGAAAATGCGCACTTGAACTAATAAAGAAAAAGGATATACTCTCATCATACATCTTGCACGTCTTGTTGAGCTAGCAGCTACTATGCATGCATGAATATGGAAGACAACTGTTTAGGTAGAAAATCTGTGGACCTGCTGGTTTGGGTTCATTGCTTTATAGCTATAAAATATGTTTTGTAATGAATCCAAAAATATTTAATTTAGCAATACAACCAAGCAGTGAGGAATATGTGTAACACTCATATTAATAATTATCAAAAATTATGATAAATATTCACGTAAATTCTGATAAAAAATTTATGTTATAGAGGATTTGGATTTATTGTTGTAGGTTAACCATATGTCTGACAGCGCATGGAATAAAAGGTGGAGCGTCAGGAGAAAAAATGAGAAATTAACCCAGTAATACTGAAGGAAAAAGTGACGTAAAAACGAAAATTTCATTTGTTTTGTCTGTTTGTATGTCTGTCAAGGGGTAGGGGTTTGATCTTGATTTAAAAACCTTTCCGGAGTGACACAGAGGCCGTGTGCAAAGTTTTGTCTGGGTCTGTCAAGCAGTTTGGATTCCTATAAAGACAAACTTATACACAAACATTCACTTTATATATATATATATATATATATATATATATATATATATATATATATATATATATATATATATATATATATATAAAATGTGTGTGTGCGTGTATGTGTGTATGAATGGGATTTTGCGTGAGCACATAAGAGCTCATGAAATATAATTCCGAAACGCTCAGAATACTTTTGAGAGTATGGTTATTTAGCAGTTCCAGTCATCATCACTTAACAGAAAATGCATTCTACCTCCTACTTTAGTTTACTGACAAAACGTTTCTATGATATTTAGTTCGGACAATTGCACTTTTGTTACTTTCCTACCTGAAAAACGTAGCATGCCCAGGGAAGATTCATTATTTTCCCAATAAACGTAAGGGGGATTAACATTCTCATGCCTTCTCCGCTGTCAAATTTCCTTAGGCTTTCTCTGTCTGTCTGTCTGTCTGTCTGTCTGTCTGTCTGTCTGTCTCCCCCTTGATAAATTTAGTTAATGAGATGCCTCTCTGTTTCTGTCATTTTAGCTGGTTGGGGGTCATACGGCGTTGATGCAATGTTAACTACCAAATCTTCTGTTGTCATTTGACATTTCCATTCAGCAATATTTGCATGCGTGTGTGTGTGGGTGTGGATGTTGGCATGGTTGTGGGTGTGTGCACATGTGTGTCTGTGCATGTGTGAACATATATGCACAAATATGTTTGACTTTTCTTTCTGTAAAAGTTATGATATTGTTTTTAATCCTAGGCTCAGTTTCTCTTGCTTCAGCCCTTTTTCTATTGGTCTCACAAAACAAGAATAATATCACACGCTGATGTGTCCATTATTACTCGCAGCAAGTGACGGTTTGATAAAAGAATTTTTTTTATTATATTACAACATTTTTATATGAAATAACAATTTCCTATCCAACAGCATTTTCAGTATCGGTGTATGGAAAAAAAACCGCAAAGAAAGACGCAATGACCTCAAATATTGATAGAGTTGAAACGTACAGAATAATAATTGTATTTTTCCTTTAAAGATAAAGCTAAACTCGCTCAATAACTCATTTCTCGCATATTTTTCTGCCCAAGAAACTGCAGACGGTTGCAACACTGAGTTTCCGATACCAGCATGTCACTAATGCAATCTTGAGCTTGTGGGAATAGGGCTAACAAGCTTCACACTGAAGGCTGAAGGATGCGGTCGTATTTGATTCACATCACGCGCCGTGAGCTGTTGCACAAGGTACTTGAGGCTAAACAGTCTTAACTAGATCTTCCTGTGGTCCTCTTTTTTTTACAAGGTACTTGAGGCTAAACAATCTTTACTAGATCTTCCTCTGGTCCTCTTTTTTTTATATCTGTCGTCCTGAGCCACATCTCAACAAATTTACTTATCCTTCTATATATTAGAAAACACAAGAAGCGCCGAATTTTCTTCGGCGCAATCGAGTTTTCTGTACAGCGTATAATACTGTATGAAACTCTCAGTCAACATGCCAATTTAGTAGCCCTCTAACCTCAGTAGTTTTTAAGACCTGAGGGTGGACAGAAAAAGTGCGGACGGACAGACAAACAGCCATCTCTATAATAGTTTTCTTTTGCAGATAAACTAAAAATGCGCGACACTTGATGTGTACTGCATCAAGACTGGGTTTTCCATTATTTGAAAAAGGATGTCTGGGGTTATTTCTACAAAGAATCTGATATAATATTTTTCTATTTCAATTGCCATTGGTAATTAAGGTACTGATTGCCACAACGGCAGGCAAACTGTCATCTTTCCAGTTCTACTACGGCAGTAAGAATCTATCTATAAACACCTTTATAACTGGATCTAATTCCAAGACACTTTCTCATAACCTGAGGATCTAATGAAAACAATTAAACACCTTAATAGCTTAAGTAGGTTATAGTTTGTTAAGTTATTAAAAAAAATGTGCTCTATAGATTATAATTGCAGGGCTGTAGGTTTAGTCCTTATTCGTGATTTGATTGAGGGTAAAGAAGAAAAGCGTATATTTTACAGAAGATGCTGATCTTACTGAGTCTACCGAACCACAATACACATGGAATTGCTGTCAGCCTTAATGCCAATATAAATTTAGAACAGTAAATAGTAAATAGTGTACTCTTTGCTGAAAGAGGCTGGGCGTCAGCAAAATAAAAGCTATTAACTAGTTCATGTCACGCCATATTCCTTAGTTAACCACTTTAGATTGGTTTTATTTTTGTATGAGGCCTTTCTTTTCACAGCAGTTGATTATATGTTTTTTCTTATGATTCCTAAGAACTGGCATAGGGTCTAAGCAAAAATGAGCGAGGAAATGCATCATTTTAACACCGAAGTGGTTTTAGGCGTTACCTCAAACTGGAATTCTGAAATTATGAGATTAAGCCTTTTACTGTGAATAAGAATGTCAATTTCATATTTCCTAGGTTAGTTCCCCCAAAGATAAGGTTATCCTTTATCGGCCATATTCATTTTATAGGAAGGTCTTTTACTAAAGGGAAATCGGACAATTAAGTTTCTTCGCTAATCCCAGATTTGAAGAAGAGAACAATAACGAGAATGACAAGGAAACAGAGAGGGCCTTTTCCACTCTAACTGATAGCTGGAGGATTTCTGCTTTTAACAGGTCGCCGTAAGCCGGACAGTATTGGAAACAATGGAAAGAATAAAGCCATCTTGCAGCGGAAAGAAAGGTCGTTGAGAGAGGAAGTGGTAGCACTGTTCAAATGAAACAAACTGAATTCAGATGCAAAGGAAGACAAAAGAAATGCGCCGAAGACACTTCGGCGCAATCAATTTTCTGTACAGCCGCTACAGCATATAATCAAAGCCACCGAAAATAGATCTATCTTTCGGTGGTCTCGGTATAATGCTGTATGAGTCGCGACCCATGAAACTTTAACCACGGGCCGGTGGTGGCCTATCCTACATCGTTGCTACAAGCACGATTATGACTAATTTTAACCTTAAAAAATAAAAACTACTAAGGCTAGAGGGCTGCAATTTGGTATGTATGATGATTGGAGGGTGGATGATCAACATACCAATCTGCAACCCTCTAGCATCAGTAGTTTTTAAGATCTGAGGGCGGACAGAATAAAATGAGGACGGACAGACAAAGCCGGCACAATAGTTTTCTTTTACAGAAAACCGAAAAACGAAGAACGCCAGTTACGAGAGCAGTAATCCTCACTACTACCACTACGGCAAATAAAAACCCTTAACACGTTGGAGTAGATAAAGAAAAGGCAGAAAAATGAAGTTCTGAAATGAATGAAAGCACACTGGACAACATGTCGAAATAAAATGACTCTACTATCGGCCACAAGATATTGACAGAGGAAAGAGAACGACTTCCATTACAAAAAGTCATAAAATAGTGAGTGTTTAGAGCGACAGACAGAGAGACAAACAAAGCCATCTTACAAACTCTAACCTTGACCTTCCATTTAATCATAGAGAGATGTATAAAATATTAGGAAGCTTCAGTGAATTTCAAGCCACAAAGAGGCAAATACCAGTGATGCCCAGGAACTCATCATTATGTATATTTAAAGGCAAATTCAAATTTACACCTTACGTCCACATATATAAATTTCAGCTCAACCCCCCAAAATACTTTGATGCCTGAAAATTCTTAGATGAGAGTGAATTTTCTTTGAAATTTTATACCTTGCCGTGTGTTGTCTTACCATTAAAAATTGAGTTTTGGTTGATCAATTGAATTTGGCTTCTTACAATGTACAAAATAAGAGTTATTCGTAGTAATAACCTTCCTAAATTAAGGTCCTTACTGTCTATGATCATGATGGATAATAATGAATCACAAAAATCCTATGGATTTTAATTTTCAGTCTCCGTACCTTGTTTCTGTCCTCTGCACCCAGTTTTTGCTCTCTCTCTCTCTCTCTCTCTCTCTCTCTCTCTCTCTCTCTCTCTCTCTCTCTCTGTGTGTGTGTGTGTGTGCATTAACATCAGCTGGCAAGAGGCAACCACACCAGCATTACTGATGGTCTATTTCAGTGGCCATGGCTTTCTGAGACCAGCATTCATATTCACGATACACCCATTCCTACCTTCTCACCGAATCTTAGTATTCATAAGACCCTTATGAGCTCCTTTCGGAGCTATTTACAATATTCTTTGCAGCAGGTCCCTGGCGCCATTTAAGTCTGGCCAAGATTTCACTGAAAATAAATTCTGCCTCTACAGCTCTTGAGGTCCGTGGATCTCTCTGTTCTGTGGATAAAAGTTTGCCATCGCAGAAAGTTCTGCAATTAAATGGCAGGGACTGCAATATATTTTAAATGCAGTACTTTCTTGGTTTTTCTCAGGGTATTTTTTCTTCTGTCATTCTTCCCATTCACCGTCAGAAATAATCACAAATTCTACACGAAAATGAACATGGTGACATGCTGCTAAAAAATGATGATTATAATAAACTTTACAAATTATATCCATGCACAACTGGCGTGAGAGGACAAAATTAGTTTGTACATTTACAATTGTCTAAAACTGTTTGCACCATCCATTCATCTAATGCGAATGTAAATAAGGCAATAATAAAATGTCAATACATTCCATTGCGTCTCTTATTCAAGTTCTCAGTTTACCTTTATTTTTGTTTTTTTTCTTTTGCCATACCGACCCATTGTTATAAAAACTTATCTCTCTCTCTCTCTCTCTCTCTCTCTCTCTCTCTCTCTCTCTCTCTCTCTCTCTCTCTCTCTCTGGTTTGTAAGGAAGTAAATTTTAATCATAAGACAACCAGGTCTGGCTGTACCTTCAAGGCTATCTAAGACGATACTAATCACAGAGTTCTTCTCTTCCCGTACTAAACTTCGAACATTATGCCTGAATTTTTCCGAGTTGGGAATTCAGCTTATTCTCAAATTTCTGTCTGGATCTAACGAGCTGGTAAAGAAATATATATTTCGAAATGAAAATATCTATCCCCGAGGAGGCGTCCTGATTATGTTTCACCAAAATAATACTGAACTAAATGTTGATACTCTTACTCTGCATTTCTCATTAAGGATACAGTGCATCAGACGTCTAACAATTCTACAACCCACTGGCGCAAATCCTTATTGAAAAGCTCTGGAATGATATGGAAACTATAGAAATCTACTGAACAATATGGCAATGACTATGATAAATGCTGACCCTTATCCCATCTCCAAACTGAAACCGACGATCGCAGACTGTATTATCTTGTTTCATGCCTAATGAACACCAGCAACATCCAAATTAAGTCGATCAAGTTACTCTCAGTGATTTTACAGAATGCCACACCAAAATAAACAAACCACATTCATCATTTATAAATGCTATTTCTCTCATTTAAATACCAAAATCTTGCTAAGTGTTGGGTAGATGTCAGAGGTTTGAAGGGTGTAACAGAAGGAAAAAATCGCAGTAGCACTATGAATCAATTGTTAGGAGAGGGTGGAAAGTAAGATGGAAGAAAGAGAATATGACAGGAGGTACAGTAAAAGAAACGAAAGGGGTTGCAGCACGCAGCAAAGAACCTTGGGTAATGCCTACAGTGCACCGCATGAGGTGCACTGACTTCACCACGCCCTCCTACGGGGAGCATAACTTAGAGAGCGGTGAATCTCTCTCCACAAATGGGAAATGATGTTACCGTTGTCAGCCTCAAGACGATCAGGAACAGATTACTTAGAGGTGAGATGAGTGAGGTAACTGAATAAACTTCAACGCAACAAAGCGTTTATTGATTACTCAGTCTCACACTGCGAGCTCTCTTATGATTCAGTTTCCCAAGATAAATGTTTCTGACTTCATTAAAGAATGCAAAATTATTTTGAGGATCAGAAATTAATCTTACGTTGAAAATAACTTTCATCATACATCCAGGAAACGTTCCTGTAAACGAAAACTAGGAAGGAATGAAAAATATTTACCAGTTTAGATGAAATGAATAGAGAAATGTGAACAGTGTAGAACAATGGAATTCTCTCGATCACTAGGAATAAATAAGCGGCATTTTCAAAGACATGCTTTACAAACATTTACCTTTGCAGACATAAGAAATGAAATGATTGCAACATCGAGAAGGAACTCTCTTGCAAGAGCGACGCTGAGAAATTGCTCTGTCAAGTCTTGATGACTGGCTTTGTTTCTCTCCCTCTCCTTCCTTCTCGCTATTTGGCAGACGTGTCAGAACGGTGGCATTTTATACTTGCATGCAAATTCGCTTGGCTTGGAATACATGCCAGTGGGAGTATATGTCAGCCAAATGTACGTAACTGTGTTATTTTTCGCATGCGAGCATGACTTGGACTTGCATTAGATATATCTCTATTTGTATTGGCATCTGCGCAATGTATGCCCGTATATATACACAGCATACACGCAAAGAAAGACGCTCAAAAACTTACATACATTCAAACACACACACACACACATATATATATACATACTAGCTGACCAACCCGGCAGTGCTGCGGGAAAAAAGTTATGAACTCAGAAAAATTTATGACCTCTGCATCTCCACTACTAATACTGACCTCCTCCTTTATCCAGGAACTACTGTGCTGACCATCCCATTTTTCCAGGTATTACTGTGGTGACTGTCCCTAATTATCCATTTTAATTGTTTTCTGTATCCCTTTTGTCCAGGATTATTGTGCTGACTGTCCTTTGTCATCCAGATAATATTGTGGTGACTGTCACATTTAACCCACCAATAAACCATTAACACAATCCTAGGCCCCACTTAACTGAAACAGCCCTGACAAACCTAAGCACATTCCCCAACTAAACCTAAACACACCACCAAGCTAAACCAACACGATTCCTCTAGCTAAACCTAAACACCCTGGCTGGTTGCATAAACACACACCCTGCAACAAACCCGCACAAACCTTGATAGAATTATTAATCACATGTGCCAAATTTTTTCATAGATTGGTCAAACCCTACCATTCTTTTTAGTTACAAAGGGAAGGGGGATGACATTTAAGGAAGGGGATTTTATGGAACAAGACGATAAATTTGAAAATGCACTGCGATCTATGTTGGGAATGAAATAATGGCATTATCTTTAAAATTTCTTGTTTATTTCACTACCAAATATCTTACCATTAAGTTTATTGACAAAAAATAATTCATATATCAAATAATCCTTCAAGGGAAAGGGACATGTTTAGGTAGGGAAAGGGAAAGGACTACTATTCTTTGAAACCTGACCCAAATGTTATAAGTTTTGTCAAATGATCCCAGGTAGCAAATTTTGTCTAAATTGGCCGGAGCTTACCACAAAACATGCAAAGGGCCATTTTCAGGGGAAGTGGGTTGGCTTTGAAACCTACCCAATCTAAGTTAGCGTCAAATGATGGCCTATGCACCAAATTTTGTCTAAGGCTGATGTAAATGTACACTCGGCAAGGAAAGTGAGGATACAATTTTTTTAAACACACACATATAAACATTCAATAATATACATCTGTATTTAGACAGTATATATATATAATCTTATATATATTTATTTTTATATGACCTATATAACTATATATATATTCTAAGTTTCTGTGTCACTGTGTGTGTGTGTATGTGAGTGAGTGTGTGTGTGCTGTGCAGTATTCATTATATATTATAATTAGAGGATAAATAAAATACTGAGTGTAAATAAAAATTTTTTAAGACTAATGAAGGCTGATACATAGTTAAAGATATAAAAATAAAGCCAAAACCAGTCAGGACCCCAAGTATTTTTTTATCTCTGTTGCTATGAGAGATGTATAAATCACGTGTCAGAGTGATTATAGTTATATGCACTCGGGACTGAAACACAAAGCTTTGAAGTTTTCATTGTGTAACTCATGCTGATCACAGTTCGTTATCCATTATATAATGATTTTTAACTTCATTTCAATTCTTTTCTTTTCTAAAGATTTCCATTAATGGCCTACATTTCTGTGTTTAATGTTTTAGTAATGGCCACTATAAATGAGATAACATGAATAACAAAAATTGGTAGAGGAATATTCTTGAAAAAGTTGGAAAAAAATTAAATAAGCCTCCCCATCTTTTGCTTACCTTTTCTTTTTGCATTACCTCCAAGACCTTCCCGATCTTTTCATTACCTCCTCAGTCTTTTCATTACCTCCCCTATTTTTTTGCATTACCTCTTCGATCTTTTCATTACCTCCCCTATCCTCGCATTGCCTTCCCGATCTTTTCCTGACTTCACCGGAAGTTTCCTTACCTACACGATCCTTACATTACCTCCCTGAGATTTTCCTTACCTAATCTAACTTTGCATTACCTCTCGGATCTCTTCATTACCTCCGCAGTCTTTTCATTACCTTTAACATCTTTTCTTACCTACCTATCTTTGCAATAGCTTTCTGATCTTCTCATTACCTCCTCGATCTTTTTCCCTGTTCCTCTCAGATCTTTGCATTACCTTCCCCGTGTTTTCCTGACCTCCCCGGCATTTTCCTTACCTCTCTGGTACTTTCATTACCTCCATAACCTTTCCTTACCTCCCTAACTCTGTAGTATCTGAACGTTTTTTTTTGCCTCCCTAACTATATGATTATTTCCTTGATCTTTCCATTACCTCTTCCATCTGTGCATTACCTCCCCGATCTTTTCCATATCTCCCCTATCTTGGCATTACGCCCTCGATCTTTTCCTTACCTCCCCTTTCTTTGTATTACCTCCTCGATCTTTTTCTTACCTCGCCGATCATTGCACTACCTTCCCCATTTTTTACTGACCTCCTCGACATTTTCCTTACCTCCCTTATCTTTTCATTACATCCCCGGTTTTTCATTACCTCCTAGATCTTTTCCTTATCTCCCCTATCTTTGTATTACCTTCACAATCTATTCATTACCTTCCTTATCTTTGCATTACCTTTCCGATCTTTTCCTTACCTCCCCTTTCTTTGCATTACCTTCACTCATCTTTTCATTACCATACATCAACATATCTTTGCACTGCCTCCTCGAACTCTTCCTTACCTCCCACAATGACAAATGCATTACCTTCCCATCTTTTATCCTTCCTTCCTTGTCATTGTAATGCCTCCTTCTATCCCCTTCCATTAAACCTTATCTTCCTTACCTCTTCGATCTTTTCATTTTATCTTCACTTTAATCTTCCCTCATCTTTTCAGTACCTCCCCTTTCTTTGTATTACCCCCTCGTTCTTTATCTTGTCTCCCCTATCTTTACATTACCTTCCCGATCTTTTCCTTACCTCCCTTGTCTTTGTACTACCTCCTCGATTTTTTTTTCATTACCTGACCTTCTGCTCCCGTGATTCATTACCATCTCGAGCTCTCAGAGGGTTATTCCCTTTTCCTTTTCTTACCTCTTTTCATGTTAAAACTTTTCGAGACAGTATCAATTAATTGTGCGGTCTTTTCTAACTGATTAGAGATTGGATATAGCCAGAAACTTCTAGTAGCTTAGCTTTAAAAAATTTACGGCAGATGATTCCTTGCACGACCTTATGATCAGCGGTCAAGGTCAAACCTCTTATTTATCCTCTGTTTTAGGCCATGGGGATTCTCAGTCGGTCTAGGCGTTATCTTGCCTCTCAGTAATTAAGAAACCATTCACTACAAATTCACTTTCTGTTTCCTCGTAATGTTTTGGCCGTTGAGAAGAAATGAGAAAACATTCACTATTATTTATACACACACATACATACATATATATATATATATATATATATATATATATATATATATATATATATATATATATATATATATATATATATATATAGTGTAATTTTTGTTCTTGTGTGTTGCAGTACTTAGCTAAAATTATATATATATATATATATATATATATATATATATATATATATATATATATATATATATATATATATATATGATTATAATCAAATTTTGTACGTGATTCATTTATCACACATTACCACAGGCGAAAAATAAGAGACAGGGTGCAGGTCATGGCCGGTTTCGACTTTACTTCCAAGCCACTGACAATGGCTTGGAAATAAAGTCGAAAGCGTCTCTTATTTTTCACTTGTATAATAATATGTGATGTATATATATATATATATATATATATATATATATATATATATATATATATATATATATATATATATATATATATATATATATATATATATATATATAAATAAACTTATCATCAGTTACACAATTGTTCTGTGCAATAATACAATTACTAACAGGACCTCATTGAAACTGGATATTATCTAGCGGAGTTATTTATTTAGAAAATTACAAGCTTTCCAGGACTAACAGTCCTCATTGTCAAGTAACTCCGCTAGATACCATCCAGTTTCAATGAGGTCCTGTTAGTATATATATATATATATACACATGTATGCGTATATATATATATAAACAATGGTTGTATTATAAATATATATATATATATATATATATAATATATCTGCTATATATATATATATATATATATATATATATATATATATATCCAGCTATTTCTTTCTGCAATGAACTGGTCTCTCCCATGTTCATACCCGGAATTATGATTATATAATATATTATAAAATAATATGTTTATAATACGCGGAAAACGGAACAAATACTTGAGAATATAGATATACAAACAATGGTTGTATTACAAAGAATTAGATTAAATTATACTATATAGGAGAACTTAAAAATCTATCTGCTATTTAAAATACTACTAAGGAAGAATAGTAATGAAGTTTGGTGCTCCATTACTTGAAGATGTTCCAGGAACCACTAGATCCAGTTCTTTCTTTCTGCAATGTTCAAATTGCAATTCCCGTGTTAATAAAAAATCGAATCCGGAATTAATGAAAAACTAATTGCCTAAATAAGAAAATACTGCTGTTTACAAATGACGCTTATTTTCCTAACGGAACAATATTCACTATAATTCAATCATGAGAGGATGACCTGAGAGATTTTAGACAATTAACCAGAGAGAGAGAGAAAAGAGAGAGTAAATAAACATTAATTTGTTCGGGAAGTTTAAAAGTCATTTTCTTTTACATAAATTTGCGTCCAGGAATCCACCAGAATGAAGTTTGTTGTTCCATTAGTTGTGTTCTTCCCAGACCTTTCTATTCCTCTGCTTGATTTCTTTAATCAATGTTCAAATTGCAACTTTTAAAAATAGAAATAAAAAAAATCACAAATCACTGTATACACACGCATATATATATATATATATACACACATATATATATATATATATATATATATATATATATATATATATATATATATATATATATATATATATATATAACTACTGAAAATCTAGTATCAAGTTTCTGATGGACATTCACTGTTATATATTTTCCAATAAAAGTAAAATCCTAGCTTTATAATCTCATCGAACAAATGTACTGTTTATTTACGTTCTGATTTTTAGCATAGTGGGTGGTTAATTGTCTAAAATAAAGTCTAAAGCAGGTCATCTGCTGCATGATTGGAATTATAATGAATATCGATTATCAATATAGGAAAATAAGAAATATATATGTGTTTTATTGGCAATCTGGCTTTGGCAATATTTAACATATTTTATTAAATATATATATATATATATATATATATATATATATATATATATATATATATATATATATATATATAAAATTTGATCTCTTACACAATAGTTTGTTGCACTAATATAATTAATAAAATAACTTATTTAGACAGGATGTTATACACGGAGATTTTTATTCAAGAAGAATTCCAATCTTTCAAGGACTTTTCTATCCCATCGGCTCCTTAGATTCCACCCTATTTAAACGAGGTCTTGTCATATGTATATATATATATATTGTATATACATATATATATATATATATTATATATATATATATATATATATATATATATATATATATACATATATATATATATATATATATATATATATATATATATATATATATATATATATATACCTCAATCCTCAAGGAACGAGGGAGACGACCTCCATTCTTACAAATTTATTGCTGACGTTACGTGACACTTGTCACATTTTCAAGGCTGAAATAAGAAAATAATTTGCACTACAGATAGAATCACGGTATTAAAAAAAAAAAAATAAATAAAAAAATGGCAATGCAGCGTTAAAATTAGGTATATAAATAAACATAAAAAAAAGGACCACAAAAGATATAGGTCAAGGGAGCCAAGACAGACTCACCAAGCGAAATGAAAGAATAATACTAAGTGAATACAGAAAATATGCATAAAGGAAAGGCTAGGCGACATATAACTGAGGTGACGACGATTGATTATTTAGCGAGGGAACAGTCCTCTTTGTAATAACAGACTCTGGGATAGTTAGATCGTGATGGTTGGAGACCCGCCCTGCTATTGAAAAATCTTCATCTCTGATGTTTGCTTTGCACCGTACAGCATCGTTCCTGATGTTAGAGGCCTCTGAATTTGGTAACTTGCGTCCTGGACGGTAGCTTAAGCCTCTATGAGAGTCAATTAGTATCCTCAACAGCCTCCTCGTACATCCCACGTGTGTTCCATTATTACATCGCAGACAAGTGCATTTATATACAATATTGGATGCGAAGAGGGGGTTGAAGCGATCCTTGACTATAAAAAATTAACCAATGGTTAGAGGATTCTTTAGTATTAATTTAACATTTAAAGCTGGAAACTTTTTTCTGAACTAGGGAAATGCAGTTCTTACGAAAGTGGTCGTCGTGCAGAAAGGGAAAACTTGCATAAAATTTCATTTTTGAGGCAGTCAACACTGGCAAGGAAACTCTCTTACTCCACAATTCTCTAAGTTGTTTGTAAAAAAAATTGATTGGGTAATAATTTTGTTTAAAATAATAATTTTGTTTAAAATAACAGGTTAAAAAAGTGTTTCTTCGTGAAATAAGGACCAATTGGATGTGTGAGAAAACAAAATTATTACCCAATTTATTTTTTTTACAAACAACTTAGAGAAATGTGGAGTAAGAGAGTTTCCTTGCCAGTGCTGACTGCCCGAAAAACGAAATTTTATGCAGGTTTTCCCTTTCTACACGACGACCACTTTCGTAAGAACTGCATTTCCCTAATTCAGGGAAAGTTTCCTGCTTTAAATGTTAAATTAACACCAAAGAATCCTGTAACCAATGGTTCATTTTTACAGTCAAGGATAGTCTCAGCCCCCTCTTCCCATCCAATATTGTATATAAAAATGCACTTGTCCGCGATGTAATCACGGAACACACGTGGGATGTACGAGGAGGCTGTTGAGGGTACTAATTGACTCTCATAGAGGCTTAAGATACCGTACAGGATGTAAGTTATCGCATCCAGAGGCTTCTAACATCAGAAACCATACTGTACGTTGCAAAACAAATATCAAAGATGAAGATTTTTCAATATTAAGGCGGGTCTCCAACCATCACGATCTAACTACCCAGAGTCTGTCATTTTAAAAAGAACTGTTCCCTCGCTAAATAATCAACTGTCGTCAACTCAGTTATATATTGCCTAGCTTTTCCTTTATGCATATTTTCTGTATTCTCTCAGTATTATTCTTTCATTTCACTTGGTGAATCTGTCTTGGTTCCCTTGACATACACCTTTTGTGGTCCTTTTTTTCTCTTCTTTCATGTTCATTTATATACCTAATTTTAACGATGCATTGCCATTTTCTTTTAATTTTAAATATTTTCATTTTTCTTTACTTTTTTTTAATACCGTGATTCTATCTGTAGTACAAACCATTTTCTTTTTTAGCCTTGAAAATGTGACATGTGTCATGAAACGTCGAACGTCGGCAATAAATTTGTAAGAACGGAGGCTTTCGTTTCCTTGTTCCTTGAGGATGTATATACTTTTGGCCGTGGCTTCTCCTTCTGTATGTATATATATATATATATATATATATATATATATATATATATATATATATATATATATATATATATATATATACAGTATAAGTCTTGTCGTATATATTACAAGAACAGTTTCTTCCAAAACCGCGCATGCCTCATATTTCCCTGATCGTATAATTTACTATTGTCAACTCGTTATCTCTAGTAGCATGACATATGTTTTTTATGTCGTTTGGAACAAAGTTGCTGCCAAATTTTACGTGTTTCAGGGAGTTTTTTTTTCCAAAGAGAAGGATCTACCTGGAGTTTATAAAAGATCTTGGAGTGATTGGTTTACTAAAAATATTGACACAAACAGTCCCTTGCAGAGCATTGTTGCCAAGGCAGGCAGAAGGCAGCAACCATGTACCTGAGCACAAACACTGGTACCATTAAAAGTGGGTCAGAGAACATAATGTCCTATATAGAAGCTCACCCTATATATTCTGCCAGGAAATTTAAAGAAAGCGACCCACAGCTCCTTGGGGAGACGTCTGTTAGGACTATCCAAGATTACTTATCCAAGAGACTGGGTTTTAAGAATATTGTGGCACCAACGAAGCCATTGTTAATTCCAGCACACCTGAAGAACAGGAGGCTTTTGTAAAAGTATATGGATGGGATGCAGTATCTAATAAGGGCCATCAAAACAGCATCATTAATAACCCTGTCAACTTCTCTTAAAATTTAAGATGCAATCATCAAGAGGAATCCGTCAACAGGAAGGGAAAGTTCTTCCATTCTCCGCTGCAAAGGTGTGAAAAATAAATATAATTTACAAAAAAACGATGTAATTGGTGAGTACAGCAATAAAATTTCATGTCTTAATTTATTATAGTTTTTTCTACCTATGCAAAGATAGGTAAAGCTTTTTACAAAGAAATCACACACAAGGTTTCCACGGCTACTCTTATCATCATATATTTTGTCTAGTTGAAATGTTTTGTATGTGGACCAAATGTCTGCAGGGTTTCTACTGGAAAACTTGGAGAGTTTACCTCTCTCCCTTCGAAAGGCATGAAGTATACAGAGACACACAAAGTGTACACACACACACACACACACATAACACATATACATTACTAACTGTACCGATAAAATCGTGGTATATAGTGCGTTAATTAGAAAATGTAATTCGTAACAGATGAAATGATAAGACTGAACACCGGGGTTTAAATAAGGCAGGTCGTATGAGGAATTATATAACAAAAAGAAAAGCATACTCATGCTTGGAAAAAACCAACAGTGAGTTATTTTATTATTCTTTCTGCGAAGGAGGTAATAAGGAAAGTTACTGAAAGGGGTAAAGGATTTTTGAACAAAGTTATGGGGTAATAACGAGAGTGTAAAAGAAATGTGGAGTAATGCATAACCTCCGATGACTGGGAATAGTTGAAATAAACTGTAGAGACTAGCAAGAGTTTAAATATGTTTGTAGTAAGAAAATAATAAAAGTGAATGAGAGCAAAAGAAAGACAAAGAGACTAGTGGAAACCAAAGAGACAGAAAAATAAATGTAAAAATGGATACCTGGAGTACTGGAAGCATTTGTTTTTATAGTTACTGCAGAGTACCTTTAAAAGAACAAAGACAATGGATGATGGTGAGTCTCAGAAAATGAAGCAAAGAAAAACCTCAGAAAAGGCTACTGAAGAGCAAGGTAGATGATGAAAATGACTTGAAAGGAGATTCTGGCCACGAGTTGCTGTAAAACAGAAAAAATAAAGATTATATATATATATAAGGCAGATAGCTATATATATATAGAAATATATATATATGAAGGGACGACCATAGGTCTGTGTGTGTGTGTGTGTGTGTGTGTGTGTGAATCTACTGATAAAATATGTAATTGTAATAGCCACAATGCCCTCTTAACTTCTCGAATTCTTCACGCTTTTTTGGATATGCCTGCCACTAGGTCGGCAACGTGACCTCCTTGTGATTATGGTGATGCATGTTCGTTTCCCGCGACCGGGCATCACCGTAAAACTTACAAGCATATCCAAAAAGAGATGAAAATGAAGAATTTTCTAAGTTAAGAGGGCATTGTATATCATTACATATATATATATATATATATATATATATATATATATATATATATATATATATATATATGTATATGTGTGTGTGTGTGTGTGTGTGTGTGTGTGTGTGTGTGTGTGTGTATATGAAATGTACATTTAGGCTTAAAACTATATAATAATGAAATAATGCTTTGCTTAAATTCTAAACGAAGGCAGAGAATTACCATAAAAGAAAAAAAAATTAATCCGATTTTTGTCTCTTACTCATTTTAAAATGTATTTTAAAATGTATCATGCTGGAAGGAGCTCGAAAATCGTTTTACATAATAAAATGTAGTAAACAGCTATCTGGTACTGCTCGGTGGTTTGAGTGTCATACAGTCAGGCTTTTAAACCTGATTTCCTCGCCAGACTTTTGCAAAGTCTTTTATGCCATTTTTAGAAATTCTACTTTCTTTTCCTGAGAAATTCCAAATACATGAAAAATAATAAATAACATTAGTGTCCTCAGCCGAAAATTAATTCACATTCCTGACCATTCAATTCTTATCTTTACTCCCACTCATAGCAAAAATCATCATCCACCTCTCTCTCTCTCTCTCTCTCTCTCTCTCTCTCTCTCTCTCTCTCTCTCTCTCTCTCTCTCTCTCTCTCTCTCTGCACCTTTCCCTGTTGCTCAAAATCGTTAGTTGTCTTGTACCCTAAAACATTCCAAGTCAGTGGAGGGTTTTGAGATAACTCAGATTTGCCAAATTTATTCTCGTCATAATGCGATAAAATATTCAACGCCATGAAGGAAGCGTGTAACTCAAAAGTCAGAAATCATAGGAATAGTCGAGTTTTTAAAAATGTTAACATTGTAAGTAGAATAAAATTGAAGATACTATGATATTCTACACTGATTATGAGGAGGACATTTGAGATTACATGTCCCTGAAGAAATCAGTAAACTAAAAAAAAAATGTCAGCAACAACGCAGCCATTAGACTTCCCGCTAATGGATAGGACGTTTGGATGACAATAATATTACTTTTCAGAAGGTCAGAAAGATTTCGTACAGGTTATTCTCGCTGACTCATGTCGGATGCTACATTTGGCTGAGCGCAAGCTTTTCGAATTTTATTCAAATCATCTTCGTCTACATTTTTATCAGGATGAGTCTCTTCACAAAAACCCAAGGAAACATATACGCAAATATTCAAAAGTTTGTATGATACAAGAAAGCAAACTAATCGCAACGTACATAGACGCAATTACATACATACACATATACACCTAAAGCTACACATATAGATATATCTTTGATTATATATATATATATATATATATATATATATATATATATATATATATAAATGTATATATATATATATATATATATATATATATATATTTTTTTTTATTTATTTATTTATTTATTATCATATATTGGAAAGTTATTTAATCATTATTGAAAATGCTAAGATGTTTTATCGACGTTTCCTTTTGGCATTCACTAGTTATTCTGTCTTTCATTAGATCATTCCGTTTTTAGTTTTATGTAAAATAAAACTATTGTGCCGGCTTTGTCTGTCCGTCCGCACTTTTTCTGTCCGCCCTCAGATCTTAAAAACTACTGAGGCTAGACGGCTGCAAATTGCTATTTTGATCATCCACCCTCCAATCGTCAATCATACCAAATTGCATCCCTCTAGCCTTAGTAGTTTTTATTTTATTTAAAGTTAAAGTTAGCCATAATCGTGCGTCTGGCAACGATATGACAGGCCACCAGCGGGCTGTGTTAAAGTTTCATGGGCCGCTGCTCATACAGCATCATACCGAGACCACCGATAAATAGATCTATTTTAGGTGGCCTTGATTATACGCTGTACAGAAAACTCGATTGCGCAGAACAAACTTCGATGCATTTTTTGCTTGTTTTTTTCTTGTTTTCTCAGTTGCCAATTAAACATTGATTAAAGAAAATGAGGAAAATAATAGAAAGATCCTGGAAGAACAAAATCATGGAACACCAAACTTCATTCACGATATCCTGGGCGCGACCCTTGATATCAGGAAAACATTAAACTGTCCCCCACAGGCCCCGCCGCCCCCTCCCCCCCCAAGAAAAATCATAGACATTGGGCATCCCTGTTTCACTGATCGTTATACTGGATAATCGCCTCCTACACATAAACAGCTATTATTAGCATTAGAGTAACGCCATTTAAGAATTCTATTTTTTTACCATAGTGAATAATATTTTTAAAATAATGTCGTCAATTGCTATAGCCCAATCAAGATTAAGATTTTAATTGTTATTTGCAAAGTATATTGCCTTAAAGAAATTAATTACAACTAATGGCAGATGGAAACTAAATGAAACTGTTCTTTCCAATGCACAAATGCACCACTTTCTTGATTCTATTCGGTATTATTTTTTGCTATTTTATTTCTACATCAAGAATCGCGATGGGTCACCAGTTACTATTATCAAATGTAGTTTTCAATTTGTTGGTGCAATTTTTATCATTCTTACTGCCATCATTACTGTTAACTTATTCTTTAGAATATTATGACGCTACAGAAGGCGTCCCTTACTTCCAGTTAGGTCATCTCTGGAATTCAAATCTTTTTTCCATTTTTCCTATAACTTTCTCAGTCAAATCGACAAAAACATTTTCTGCCACCTTTAAGTGGTTTTCTCTTTCCCGAGTAAAAGATATTGTTCACTTTCCACCGAATATTTTTCTGTCTTGTTTTTTCGGTCGGATACTAATTCAATTCCCGGCTGAATTTTCCAGTGTTGCGATTTACTGTCTTCAAATAGTAAACTCCCTACATTTATTGCACGTCACTGAATGAACTTAATATTTATTTATCAAAACTCACTTTTAGAAATCAGATTTGAAATACAATTCTTTGCTTAAGGTTCTCGAATGAAAATCTGCATTTCTGTTACTTTCTAAATTACTTTATCACTTCAGGAAAATTTTCACAATCTAAATTATCACTTGGGATGTTAGAATTTAGTTTCCAGCAGCTTTAGCCCATACTACATTTTGTATATATTTTGATCTTCAGTTTTAATCATATGATCGGACCATGATACTGGATACTGATATTTTTATGCAACTCATTTCGAACTTTAAAAGACATGTAGTATATATGTCTTGAGGCTTAAAGGCACTTCTGAAATCTATTAAAAATTTCCAAAAAAGATTATTATCAAGACTAAATTTTTCTTTACTTGTTGTGGAATCCTAGTATCTTTAAAGATTACATTTTGCAAATTATTTCTACAGCAACGTAACAAACTGGTTTTAAACAGTACTTCTTTTCACTTTTTTACTACGTGGGGAAGCATAAATATTGACCAACTGTATTTTCTAAATCCCAAAAATTACATCCAGCACCAGTGAAATGTCTGCCAACATCAATATCAGAACTTGTAACCTCCACTGGTGATATCCTATTTTTATTAGCATGGCAAAATTCTCTTTGAATAGAAATGTAGGCTGAATACAATTTTACAATGCTTTTAAATTTCGCTGGACAGTTTTTATACTATATTTTTTATTCTATTTTTTTTTTTTTATACTATAATTTTGAATATTTATAATGTTTAAATGATGTAAGAATAGAGGTTTATCGATCTGAATTGCTTTTTTGGGGAAATTCACAAGCTTTCTTTATTATTACTTTTATTTTAACTGACTTCGGGAAAATACCATAACGTATTTCAGTATTGTGGCAAAAAATCGGCAGTGGTATGTCGATAAGTGAAAACATCAAGTTACAAGGCAAAATAATTACATCTTTTTCATGCCCATTTTTATGCGCTTACCAATCCGATTCTTCGTACTTACTCGTCTCTCCTTCCATTATAACGCCATTCAAATCACGACCGATTTCCTCAGACCGAATGCTCCTTGAATTGCCACTGACGTAAACTTGCTATTTTTCAAGTGTTCTTATTTTCCGCATTTCTCCATTTTCTTTCGCATGCCCTTGTCTGCATTTTCATTTCGTCTCAAATTTGCATCCTTGGAAATCTGAGGAGCAAATTCTTCATCTTTTTTATTTTTTCACGAGTAATAACATTATGGAAAATGACGGATAGTCTTTCGTCTCAAATTTCTTCCTCGTCTAATGAAATCTTGGAGCAAATTCTTCATCTTTCTTTTTTTCAACCTTCAATAACATTTTCTTAAAAATCTGACGGATATCTTTCATCCTCAGGGTTTATCGATTCTTTATGTTCTCCTTCTGTTGTAATCTCTTATATCGTATTAGGTAAGTTTCAATCTTCGCAACTGCTCTCCTATCCAATTTTCAACTTTCAAGAATTTTCTTTCTATGTCAATTGCACAATCTTTATCTGATTTTTTCTGCCATTTGCTAATCTTTCATCCTTCCATGGTTTATACCTTTCAAAATTATTCACTTTCTGCACCACTTGCCAATCTTTGACAAGTTGTAATTTCTATATATCTTTAGTATTTAATTTTTGGTTTGCAAATTTTGACAAAGTTATTTTCTTTCTATGCAACTGCACAATCTTTAGCAAAATTATTTACTTCCTATCCAATTTGCACAATCTTTGACAAAGTTATTTTCTTTCTATGTCAATTGCACAATCTTTAGCAAAATGATTTAATTTCTGTGCCATTTGCACAATCTTTGACAAAGTTATTTTCTTTCTATGTCAACTGCACAATCTTTAGCAAAATGATTTACTTTCTGTCCCATTTGCACAATCTTTGACAAAGTTATTTTCTTTCTATGTTAACTGCACAATCTTAAGCAAAATGATTTACTTTCTGTGCCATTTGCACAATCTTTGACAAAGTTATTTTCTTTCTATGTCAACTGCACAATCTTAAGCAAAATTATTTTACTTTCTGTGCCATTTGCACAAACTTTGACAAAGTTATATTTTCTTTCTATGTCAACTGCACAATCTTTAGCAAAATGATTTACTTTCTGTGCCATTTGCACAATCTTTGACAAAGTTATTTTCTTTCTATGTCAACTGCACAATCTTTAGCAAAATGATTTACTTTCTGTGCCATTTGCACAATCTTTGACAAAGTTATTTTCTTTCAATGTCAATTGCACAATCTTTAGTAAAATGACTTACTTTCTGTGCCATTTCTACAATCTCTGATAAAGTTATTTTCTTTCTATGTCAACTGCACAATCTTTAGCAAAATGACTTACTTTCTGTGCCATTTGTACAATCTTTGACAAAGTTATTTTCTTTCAATTCAATTGCATCTTTAGCAAAATGACTTACTTTCTGTGTATTTCAAACCAGAGAAATGGCCAGTATTATTAAATTAACAATCTTTACAAAATTTTCCACTTTCCCAAAATCTTTGAAAATTTTCTTGTTCACTAACTGTTCGTGTGTAGAAATTTCAAATGAGTATTATTAAATTAATAATTTCTTACATTTTCCACTTTTCCAAATCTACTCAAAATTCAAGTTACTGACTCGTTCGACATTTCAAATGAGGTATTCCTTACTGATACAGAAGTCACAGACGAGCTATGATTAATTATCTTAACCTAACCCATTTCTCTTATCTCAGTTATTTTAACTTATTCCCTAACAACATCCTGGAATATCTCTTCTGAATCATACTGTATAGCTAATTTCATTTTATTAATAAAACTTCACCAAAAATTTGCTTTGATGCAAATGAATAAAGATATAATTTGATAGAGTATTTTCGGAAAATTTTATAAGTTACCCAGAATGAAATTCAGCCTGAAATTGAATTTTAATATTGGCCTTTATTTTCCTAGGAAATGCTTACTTAAACCATAACAGTTCCTCTGTCTATGTCAGACAATAATGAGGGTCCCAGTTGGAAGGATTACTGAGTGAAGGAACAGCTATATAATAATATATCCTAACCTAATTTAAGGTTCCTACCCTTTCCTGACCAGGGTGAGGATCCCCACTCCCCCACTCTACCTCACTTAGTATAAGATCCCACTTCACTGAGTAAAATATATAGCAGTGATATATAAAAAGTTATATTCCCACTTCATTATCTTTAAATCATGTAGCATAATCTCTTACCAGTATAATTATTTAGAGATGGACAACTAGTTAAAGATTCCCACCGAAAAAAACTGATATCAAAATCATTTGAAAGACATTAGAATTATAGGGAAAAAATCACATTTTAATGCTTATGTCTATCACCAGTGTCTTGTCAAATATCACTGTGAGTGTTATACAGTGCCCTATAATTTAACTTGAAGTAGCGTGGAGTTTCTCTACCTATATTACAGTAACTAAAACACAAATATTGACTTGCGTGATTTTCATGACGATCTACGTGTGATTGCTCACTGTGTTTTTCATAATTTTCATTAAATAAAGCAATATCTCTGGGAAAACAGACTGAAGATCCTAAAAAACAAAAACAGATCCAAGAAATTCAAAAATTCCGTGTCAGTAAAGCTTGGACGAAAAGGCATCATCCGATTTGTTAAGGAGCGAAATCGTTAGATTCTTTATAACCTTACTGTTGTCATTGCGAAGAAGACACGTTGGACGGCAGCACGTTAGAATGAACTATACCTGAAAATGCCTCCGCAGTAAGAGTGGCGCCACGTGGTAAACAAACAAAAGTTGTACTTTCTGCATCCTAAATCCTAAAAATATCTCCGTTGATATCACGTACAAAAAGTTGTTGCAATTACCGAGACAGATAAAAACTTAAAAAATGTGTTGGGTAATTATGGGCATTTCGTAAAATAAAAATTTATAATTACTACCCATTTTCTAACCTTTTTTAAATAAGAACACAAGTAAGCAAGGGTGAAAGTATGGAAAATGGATTCAATATAACTGTATATTAGGAATCAGAGATGCTAGCGTGGCTTTTCTATTCTTAATAAATACTCATTTCATTCTTCACATGGACACCTGCACTTCCTCGAATGGCATCGCTTTATATCTAATATCGCGCCATATTCTTACAAAGTCGCTGTTGCCAGAAAACCACGAAAGTCTCTAAAGTAAATTAGGGTTATAAAATCGTGTTTGCTGTCCTGGAACTTCTTTCCAAACTATTGCGACCACCATTTGGCTATTGCGCGACTAGACCGCCTAGTCACCTGCTCAGTATTAGGATACGATCACAGGCTTTGATCACTGCGCACGGCTGAATTATAAGGATACGGCGTCAGTCACGAAACCTAATGGTTGTCCAGCTAAGTAAATTAAATATTAGTAACCTAAACTGAAGTGATTTCAGTCTTCCATCTTCCCGACAAATGAGCTAACAAGTCAGGACTCCTGTGTCGCCTTTGCAAATTCCACATTTCTTAGTTCAGAATATTTGGAAACTCAAACGGTGATTGATGAACGGATGAGACTCTTAATTCATCCATATTCTAATACTGTGTTGAGGTACTGATAGTAAAACATCCCTGAAGTGACTTCAGTCCACAATTTTTAATAATAATAATAATAATAATAATAATAATAATAATAATAATAATAATATCTTAAATTCTTCTTCTGTCAATAACAGTTTCCAACAATGTACCACAAAGTTAGCAAGGATATTCTTGTACCAGCAAAAGGAATTTGCATATCATTATAAAGGTTTTTTGCGACTTAAAAGTAGGTTTTGCTCAGCGCGATTATCGCTCAACGATGATCGTCAAACGATTTTTAGAGCAGTAATATGCCTGTTTTTTTAATTTGGCTATTTTGCTTTGAACGATTGCCAGTAGACCTACAATCGTTCAAAGCAAAACAGCACAATTAAAAAACAAGCAAATTAGTGCTCTAAAAATCGGTTGACGATCATTGTTAATCCATGAACGATCATCGTTGAGCGATTATCGCACCGTGCAAAACCCACCTTAACTCCTACATTTTTCGCAAAGATGGCGTGAAAAAAAATAAGTGATAAACGAACATTTAAATTATAACGGCTTTATAATTTAAACATCTTCCGTAATGAAGATACTGATGATAAGAATGCAACAGCGAGAGAGAGAGAGAGAGAGAGAGAGAGAGAGAGAGAGAGAGAGAGAAGAGAAATATGATATCAAAATGAGAGACCTTTTTAAGAAGGCTCAGATTACCCGGAACTTTCCATTCAATCTCTCAAGTTTCAATAGTAGCTCCTTGAATTCTGGTTTTCATTAAGTGCTGGAAAGGTTTTAAGAACTTTGAAGATGAAATTACTAAAAGGTTTGTCTTTTACTTTGGAGAGAGAGAGAGAGAGAGAAAGATAGAGGACTTGGAATATATTGAACATGATTATAAGTGAAAAATGCGCCAAAGTTTCTTGGGCAATCCAGTTTTCTGTACAGCGTATAAAGCCGCAGTGTCACGATCTTGTTGTAACTGTCTTCGACTGACATCATTATGAGTCTCTCGATGTGCTGCAGTATAAAACTTTCACCTATGACCGGGCAGTGCCGCAGCGCTCAGTTGTTCCCCAGATGTGATCAAGTGAAGGTGCGTCAGCGAAGCCCCAGGAATTGGACTCAGCGGTGCCAGACGCATGATCCATGGCTAACCTTAACCCTAAATAAAATAAAAACTGCTGAGGCTAAGGGGCTGCAATTTGGTACGTTTGATAATTGGAAGGTGGATGATCAACATACCAATTTGCAGCCCTCTAGCCTCACTAGGTTCCAAGATCTGAGGGCGAACAGAAAAAAGTACTGACGGACAGACAAAGACATCTCAATAGTTTTACAAAAAAACTAAAACGAAAACAGACTGAATAATAATAATAATAATAATAATAATAATAATAATAATAATAATAATAATAATAATAATGTATTTGTCGTGACTGAAATAAAATTATGATCTGAGTCACTGTTTTGTATTCCTTATCTTAATCATTACCACCAACAAGGAAGTTCTTTCTGTGGTTATAAATTTTGGGTATGTTAACTTGGAACAAGTAATGAAATTTTAGGAGAGATAGGAATGCAGTTTTTGGTGGGGAGTAACCTTGTGCTATAATGCAGGAGTTTTTGGTTAGCCTACATATATTTGCCTCCGCCGAGAAGACTATGTTTTCGGGTCGGCTAGCATACTTGGTTTTTGTCTGATTGTTTGTTAGCAGGATTACACACAAAAGCTATGGGTGGATTTTTACGGAATTTTTACCAGAGGTGAGACTCATAAACGGCAACAAGCTACCGGGTTTTTGGAGTCATTGGAATGTTAGTTCTGGGGAGCTGGGAGTTTTGTAGAGTGGATGACTCAGTCTTGGTATGGGCTTTCCCTCTCCGGAAGGTTATTGTTATAATCCTTATTGTTACTGACTTGGAGAAAACGCCATAACTTGGTTCAGTAGTCTTTGGTAAGAAATCTACATTCTTATATCGATGCATATCATCTGAAAGACCTTAGTAGCTTTTGCTATCAAATTGCAATCCTTGTTGGGAAATCAGGATACTACTGTACAAGCCCAAGAACCTTAAACCAGGGAAAACAGTCCTTACAGGACAAGAAACAGAGACGGTATGAATAAACCACATAAGACAAATAACAGATAAGAACTAATGCAAAGGAAAATAAAACCAATAAATGAAGACTCGTGTAAGTCTGATCAGTAAGAATGCCTTTGCATCTAGTTGGAACTTCTGAAGTCCCACTGATCCAACTACAATATTATGAAGATCATTCTAGTATTTGGTCAGATCTGGAATAAATCTTCTAGTAAACTATGAGGTGCTGAATGTCACAAAGGAAAGGAGGAAGCTGTTAAAACTATCTGTATGTCTAGTACTAAGGGAAGATTTGCATAGACTTTGGATATCTGAATGCAAAGATATGAAAATTTTAGGTGTACAGTGACCTCATGGAACACTATGCCAGAGATTTTTTTTAAAGCAGATATTTAAAGGAAGTCCAAGCTTTTATCCAACAATTTTCGGTGTGACTCAGCTGATGAACACCAAACTGGTGAGCAATAATCGAAATAAAGGGGAATGAAATAATTTGAAAATTTGTTTGTGCAGACAAAGCTTCAAAAACCTTGTAAACCTCAGTGTACCAATTTTTTGTGTGTAATTAAAGGGGAGAGATGGACCAGCTGTGATTCTTAGATGGGATCTGGCAGCCAAGAATGCATGTAGTTAAAGAAACATTGTTGGAGAAAAAATCAGGGTAGAGTGTGGAAGAGGGAGATGGTTATCAACTATTCTACAGACCTACTAACAGTAATTCCTCGAGTCTTAATTGGGTACAACCCCTTTCCCCATAATATCCACCATGCTCTAATAATGGCTAAATCTGTTAAGAGATTCAACCATCACAAGTCTATCATGATGCCATGAGGTTAATGCAAGTCATGTAGCTCCATCTTCAAAAGCAATATCTTTGTTTTTAAGGTCAAAGCACCATCAATCACTATTTTGCAGTTCATTAGTTATAGCTTCAGTGATAATGTTTTAAAAATGCCCACAGAACTTCCATCTTTACAATTTTATAAACTAGTGGATCATGATCAACAGTCAAAATCAAGAAATTGAAAAAGCGCATAACACGCACCTGGTCATTGGGAAGGCCAGACTGTAAACGAGGGAACAAATGATTATTCCAACAAAGATATTCAGACTCTCTATCTGTACCGATAATATTAGAACAGAAACTGGGCATTAATAAGAAGAGCATGAGCTCCCGCATGCAGCTAACAGGGTAACATTATCAGTTGTCAAAGTGTAAAAAGAACTTCATCTAGCTAACTTACAAAAAAAAAAAGAAAAATAAGAAAACAGACAACTTAGAAGATACCTGTTACAAAAAGCCAAGGAAACATGCTATTAGAGTCAATGCTTCAATACCTTTTTGTGTATGTAAATGTTGACTTAAATAGTATGTTTCCTTGGCTTTTTGTAACAAGTGTCTTCTTAGTTGCCAAGTGAATGATTTTGAATGTCTCGGGCCGAAGCGCTAGAATAGTCAATTTAGCCTCAGGAAGAGAAGAAGTAGGGCATAGTGTGTTTTGCATTACTCTGCTTACTATGCAAAACAGCAGTCAAGTGGTTTGCGGTTTCCTTTGGACACTGAGTAACAACCATCGGTGTTAAGTAAGGCAGGAAATGCTGAGTCCTCACGAAAAAGTCAAGATGACAGTACCCTATCATTTAAATTGCTGTGTTGTACAAGAGAGGGTGCATTTTACTGTAGCACTGTAATCATTTTCAACTTAAGTACATGCCCTAGACTTTAAATTCTACCCTGGTTGAAACTCCTGGTAAAACGTTTTCCAGTAAGTTAAGCACGGTTGGTCAGTTAGGCACCACAATAAGATTGACCAAATTTCAGAGTCTGTTCCTGATCCTATCATGATAGTTCCTATAAAATACAAAGCATTTTGGTGTCAAGGAATTCTTCAATGTAAATTTTTATATTCTCCTGCAACCAAACACAGAATCTTTAGTTTTAGTGTTGTGATGATTTGAAATACATTGCTAATGTTTGTTTGTTAAAACCTGAATAGGAAATCAACAATAAAAAAATTTAAATTTCATAATAGCTACAAAATTAATAATGGCATGAACGAACGTGAACCCAGTTAAGTATTTTTGGAAATACTGAAGTAAACAAGTCAACATGGATAGAAGGTCCACTATACAAGCTAAGAGAGGCTCACTCAATAAAACTCACGTCAACTGGGGAAGGACAGTGATATTTCAAGTGAAGTATGAAAGTAAGTAGAAATGAAAAAAAGTATAAAATGCGCCGAAGTTTCTTAGGCGCAATCGAGGTTCCTGTACAGCGTATAATGCTGTATGAAAGTCTCAGCCACAGCTCGCTGGTGGCCTGTGTTGTTGGCACCTATAGCAGTGCCATACGCACTATCATAGCTAACTTTAACCTTATATAAAATAAAAATTACTGAGGCTAGAGGGCTGCAATTTGGTATGTTTGATGACTGTAGGGTGGATGATCAACATACCAATTTGCAGCCCTCTATCCTCAGTAGTTTTTAAGATCTGAGGGCGGACAGAAAAAGTACGGACGGACAGACAAATAGCCATCTTTTACAAAAAACTAAAAAAAAAAAAATTTTAAATACAGACAGGTATCTTCTGACAAAATCTTAATCAACTTTGGCTTTCTGTTTAGCTTGTTAAACGACTTTTGAAAAATCATGACAAGGTTTCAAGAGCACTTACCCAAAAACGTGCAGGGTCAAAGTGTGGAGGCTACGTCAAATACCAAGATTTAAGAGCATTGTTTTCAGAGCACAAATGCTACAGAAAATTTTTCACAAAAAAGTAATTTTTACATATAAGCCAGGTCTGCAGAGTCTACCATGAAGTGTATATGCACCTGAATCGTACATATACCACAAGTATGAATAAACTGTTCCCCGTCTAACCTTAAAAAAAAGAAGATATACTGGCGGGAAAAAAAAAAAGAAAAATAACAGAATGATGAAGGCAAAATGAAAAGACAAAACTACAGAAAAACAAACCCGACCGTCCAACCATTACCTCATATTCCCAATGCCCGGTAATGGCGGTCCTCCGCCCCCTCCCCACACCAGAAAAATGAAAAAAAAATCTTCTTAGAATCGTTTTCCCGAAGGAACTTCAGCTTCGAAAGAGAACAAAAATGAGTTTTCAGACGTCAGGGACTCTGGAACCCAATATATGTATATCACTGTGGTTCACTCCCAGGGGATTTGCTGTCGTCTACTAGGTCAGCAGACCTTGACGAATAAAGGAAAGCCTTTTTCCTTTTTTTTTTTTTTAAAGTGTGTGCTTGTGTGTGTGTGTGTGTGTGTGTGTGTGTGAGTTAGGTCATTGCCCCTGCTTGCATTCGTTACACCAATCAACTTGTTGTTATAACTTAATTATCAATGCCCAGGCAGACTTTCATAAAAACAATTTATATATAAATTTATTAAAAATTTACATGAAATACAAAAAGGGTCCCGCGTTTTCAGGTTAACCCTTTAATAATTAGTTAACTGTTTTCAGATGACTGTTGAACTGATGTATTTTATATGCATCGTTGTAGCTACTAGAATGCACAGAATTCATAAAAAAAATCCAAAATGCCTTCGTGACTTGATACGCAATTAAAATGTTTTAGATTCTATATCCGACAAGGAAACGAGGTAACGTGTTTAAATTATACACACATATACAGTGTATGCATGTATGTGTGTGTACAATATATATATATATGTATAATATATACATCATTTTATAAGACCATAAGTCTAATTTTTATTACAATGTCATTAAACTACCGTTCCTTTTAAATGAAACTCTAAATTTGTCATGGTATTATTCATGTAATTTCTTTTTTTAAGTAATTTCTGACAACAGCAGCAACGATGAAATTTACATCAATTCACCGGTCCCTGCAGCACCTTTTAAAGGGTTAATTTATCCAAAATTTATGTATGTTTATTTTTTTGTTCTGAAAAAGTGACTGTGAACATGATTTTAATGGAATAAATGAAATTATTGATTATTAGACAATTATTACTTTAATTATTCGTCGTATTATTGTTTCTGAAGAATTCAAGAAGTTAAGAGGGCATTGTTTATCAAATTTTCTCTTCTAAATATTCTTAAATTTCCAAGCTCTTGCATATCTGTAACCGGAATCTTTTTATATATAGATTATATTTTTACTTAATATTTTAAACAGAATAGTTGGTCAAAACCTGTAATAAAAAGTTATCTGAAACAACACTAGATAAGGGAAGAAAAATGCAATTTCTTTCTTTTATATTTCTTTTTATATAGAACTATTCAATTTTGACGTTTATTTCGAATTTGATCCGCAAAAAGAAAAAAAAGATAAACAGTCCATTTTCAAATCAAAGCCGTAACAGATAAAAGTGAACTGTAATGTTTATTTTTTTTTGTTTTCGCTTGACGAACGTGACAAACTGACATGAAAATGTTTTCAGACAAAAACATCAGATTTAATACTTTACCATCAGAAAATGAAATTTTCTATTTAAAAACAGCTTAACTTTTATTTTTAATGTATTCACCTTTAGCCGAATGACTGATAGAATATATAAATAAAAATATATATTATAATTATATGAGCCTATTGTTGCTAACCTATTATATATAAACATTCATTTTTTGTTTCTTATACATTATTATCACACTTTTTTGGCGTAGTAACAGACTCCTGATTCATTCCATTCTGATCCTTTTTTACAAGTTTGGTAGAATTAAATACTTCACGAGAAGTACGGATTGACTTTGCGTCGTCACAAACGTTAGCGCTTCTCTTGAATGTCACATCATTTTCAAGACCATTAGTCTAATTTTTATTACAATGTGAATAAACTACTGAATATGATCGTGTGTCAAAGTATTATTGTAATTTCTTCAGTAATCTCACTGACAACAGCAGCTTGAATATACTCGTAGGCACCCTCCCTGACGTTGGCTTTGTTAGAGACTTCTTATCTATCCCCTCTGACACCGGCCTTTTGTTCTGAAACTGACTGGGCAGTTTTAATGGAATAAAGAATTAGCTGACGGAAGACAATACACTTTAATGCTTCGTCGTTGGGCTGTTTCGAATAATTCACCTTTTCTGCGTTTACATATTTTCTCTCTAGTATTCTTAAATTTTCAAGCTCTTGCATATCTGTAACCGGAATCTTTTTTCCACAGATTATTCTTTACTTAATATTTTACAGGATTTGTGTATGTAAGAGAAAATGCAGTTCTTTCTTTCATATTTCTTTTATACTGTTCTTTTGGTTTATTTATTTGTGATAATCAGTCCATTTTCAAATCAAAGCTCTGTAGATAAGTCCTGTAATGTCATTTTCTTATTTGTGAAATAAAGTCGAAAATGTCCAACAGACAAAAAGAGTCTGGACCTAACATCCTATCTTCTTATTTTTTGCACTGTATATACAATCTATATATATATATATATATATATATATATATATATATATATATATATATATATATATATATATATATATATCTTCTTCTTATATATATATATCTAACATATAGTTTTCGTTTCTATGCTAATTTCTGCAATTTCATATCCTCCCGCGCTTTTACTTCAATAGATTCTTAAGGCAGTTTATACTGAAACCATATTATTTTGACTGTGGTGCCATATTTAGCTGTATAAAAAAAAGGCCATGCTGATGTTTTAAGTAAACTTGCAGAGCCTAATTTGAAGGTTCAGAGTTTACAGAAAAGATCTTACCCACTTTTATGGAATCCAGACTCCCTCCTTAATCTCTCTTTCCTTCTTTCTCTCTCTCTATTCCATGATGTTCAAAGTATCTTATCTCTCTGAATTATTAAATATAACAGGAGAAAAATATATAAAATATCTTAAATATAATATTTCAAATACGAAAAACCTAAGAGACATTCTTCAGAACTCTGTTCCTAATAATCAGTAAAAATTGTCACTCACCCACTTAATGCTCAAAGGTAATATGGATATATATGATTTTCTTTTTATCTATACTTTTGTATCGTATCTGTTTTCCTGCGAAACATTTTCATTCTCAGTATATTTATTCATGTGGTTCTTGTCACCTTGAGACACTTCACTCATAAAAATTTTGCCTATAATGTAATGAGCATGGAAAATGTTTTTCAAACTACCTCTTACTTCTAAAGTTCATGATCTTGAAATTAATGATGGTGAAATTAAGTAAATTTTAAAAACAAGCAATGCAAAATAAAGTAAATATTAAAAACTAGCAACAAGAAAAAATAAAGTTTAAAACTAGTGTCAAGCAATGCAAAATTGTAAATAGTCAAGCAATACAAAATAAAGTATATGTTAAAAACTCAGCTTAATAAAATAATCGATGAAAAAACATTCTTATCAGAAAACAACCATGAATATAAACGATGATCTTTACAACCTGGGCAACTTTATTTAGAGTCAGCTGGACAGTTTGAAATAAGGTTTATATCCGAAATACATACTGAAGGTACTTGTTCTTTTGTAACAATTACTACTCTTGATGTAAGTTAAGTTAAGCATACCTTAGTTTAACCAGACCACTGAGATGATTAACAGCTCTCCTAGGGCTGGCCCGAAGGATTAGACTCATTTTACGTGGCTAAGAACCAACTGGTTACCTAGCAAGGGGACCTACAGCTTATTGTGGAATCCGAACCACATTATACCGAGAAATGAATTTCTACCACCAGAAATAAAGTCCTCTAATTCTTCATTGGCCGGTCTGAGACTCGAGAGAGCTATCCAAGAACGGTACCGACCAGTCCAACGAAGAAATACTACTCTTGATGTAAATATTAATTACGCAATTGGAACAATTAAATGTTACCGGTAGTAACAGTAACATTCATTGTAAATATTTCATTTACATATCATAGCACCTATTTTCAGCTGTTATTCTACTGATCGTAATATCGATGGTCACAACAACATAACCGTGCTGCTGTTTTTCCCTGTATTTGAAAGTGTTTTGAAAATAAAGACTATTGTTTGGTAATCTTTTCCTTGTTTCTGTGAGTATTGAACTGTATAATATTCATGAATAAATAGTGAAGTATATTGAAGTGTATATTTTTTGCTCGATCTGCTCCCTCGTGTAGGCTGTCTTAAAAACTATATAACCTTTGTTCTCCCGTAAAAAAGGTGATAACGTACAAGACCGATAATTAATACAAATATTAACGAAAAATGATTTCCCTTCCGTTTTTTTTTATTTTGAAATAACATTATATAAAAAATCTAGGAATATCAATAATAAGTTTTAGAGTATATCATTCAGTATATTTTGGTGGACTGGAGTATATTTTTCTCTTGTCCAGAGCAAGTGAAATATAATCTGACCACCCTTCCCTCCCCCACCCCCAAAAAAAAAGAATTAAATAGAAAAAAGAACTGATATACTGTGTTATTCCTTTGACCTGTCGTATCACATGTAAAAAATTCCCAAAAGTTTTGATGTGGGGAAATACAAACAAAAGACTAATAAACAAATGAATAAAAATTAAAATAAAAACCAATAATAAACGGATTGTATATGTTCAGCTCACTATGAGGGCGTTAGCGGAGCGGATTAAAAGATACAGTGATTGTTGAAACTTCCTCGAATTGAATGCTGTTGAAATGGATCATGCGTTAGTAATTATATTGAAGCTGTTGTTTTGTTTCGTTGTCAATAAAAACTATAATGCATAGACGATGTAAAAAAAAAAAAGCCATCAATGCATGTATAATAAGGATACATTTAGTGGCATCATCACAAACGACCAATCACTTTATCATCAAACTGATCACTGACTCACTGAAATCTTATTTAGGATACCAATCGTTCCATTTTCGTGTTACTGTTAGAGCCCCTTTACATAACATATCTGGAACAATGATATCCAGCACAGATTCTATCCAACTGGAATTTAGTTTAGGACTAAAAACAGTCAAACCAATAATGGGAAGGACAAATAACTTATGGAAATCACACAGAGCGAAGTTGCATATAAAAGTCAGATTAACATAAGTTTTGTACGATTTACAATGGTATACGAAGTAGATTTTAAAGATTTTCTCAATTTGATGAAAAAGCTTCAAGAAGAACATTAGGAAATGATACCATAAGGTAAATTACGAATGTTCCATTTAAAACCGAAATAACGATGGGGAAAGGTGCTGACGGCTTAAATTCAGAGGCAATAGTAGCCTAAATGACAATTTCAACTGGGCACCAGATGATCTGGAAGACTCATACCTACTTGGATAAAAGATGTGAGTTGCGGAACTTAACGCAAGACCACACACATTCGGCACAGACACACACACATACACATATATATATATATATATATATATATATATATATATATATATATATATATATATATATATATATATATATATATATATATGACAGGGACTATGAATCCAGGGATTTATGGAATGAGCAACTCGCTTATAGGAACATTTGATCCCCGAGGGCTAGTGCTAAACACGGCGAAACAGTGGTTCATCTACACTGTCTCGCCGTGTTTAGTACTAGCCCCTAGGGGGTTAAATGTATTTCGTCGTGTCTAGTACTAACCCCTGGGGGATCAAATGTCCCTAAGTGCATTTGATCCGTCAGTGGCTAGTACTAAACACGGCGATACACATGTATATGTGCATCTTGCGTTGTCGACATCTTGTAGATATTTGTACTGTATGTATATCTTTATTTTCCCGAAACTTCTATAAAAATCATAAGTGGTCCTTTGTGTTATAACTAAGCTTTTATCAGTTACAACTCCCTTGTGTGTATGTCATTCATGAGGTATAGTGAACTGGATATTAAATGACACATACAGTATACATATATATATATATATATATATATATATATATATATATATATATATTTATAATATATATATATATATATATATTATTATTATTATTATTATTATTATTATTATTATTATTATTATTTACCATACATATTTCCAAAAAATTACAAGAAGGAACCCCATTACCCCATGATTATTCCACTCAAATAATTATTTCATAACTTTTATTTAAGGTCTCGGCGTCCCAGTATAATAATGTCAACCAGATAAGGATATATCTCTGCATATAACAATTCAAAATAAAAATGTAAAATGATCTCGGTACCCTGTCTATTTCAAATCATAATATTACATCATGCCTCGGAGCATTCCCCAAAATTGCATATCAACGCAGCGTCAGTGAATTTTGTTTTCATATCTCTCCTGAGAAAACTGCAAAACAGAAAATGATGTTTGTTGTTGAAGGTACTTTCTACTTTCCCGTGCAAAAGAAGAATATAAGAGACTGTCGAGATGTGGCAATGACAAGCAAATAAATATAGAAACTTGAATGCAAAGAATTAAATACGCCGCAGATTTTTTTAAGGCAATATTCGAATGAAGATTTACTGAATAATGTCAGAAGGTTGTTGTAACAGAAACAACGACAATTGAGACAATTGACGCATCTGCCTTTGTGAGATTTATAAATTTTCGTTGGGCAGTTTCCTGCTTTCTCCTTATGTCTTTTTGGTTTCATTATTATTATTATTATTATTATTATTATTATCATTATTATTATTATTATTATTATTATTATTATAAATAGTAGTAGTAGTGGTAGTAGTAGTAGCAGTGGTAGATATGTAATATCGACTTGTTCAACAGACACATATAATGTTACTAGACTAAATAATCAAGAGAAACGAGCCATGTAATTAACGCGAGACAGGGTAATCTGCTTAAACGACCATAGATTGTGAGGCTTATTCGTAAGGCGAATTAGTGCCCTAGGACAGTAGCCTAAGCTGGTATTAGTGTATCTGGAATACCACCACCATTTCACTCTACAGCACATGCGGGTTTATGGATCTCGTAAGATGTATAATTACGCACAATAATCTGTAATTAAAACTAACACAATTGCAATAATTGTTGGCATTTCTTTCATGTTATGTTTAAGAAATGTTTTCATTTGGTTATATTTTAAACACTTAATTGGTTAGCCTAAAAATATCACATGTAAATGATAATTGTGGCAAAAGTAACCTATGACTGACGGAAGTTTTAGACAGACTTTCACATTCAATCTGGGAGGTAAGAGTAACCTGATATGCCCTTCCAGTGATAAAAAGAGTGGCTTTTCACGACAGTGGAACGTCCACTGGAGATAAATTAATCTCAGAATACTGTACTTCATCTTTGTTCTTATAACTGGCTAATAATTTCCCATAACCAGCTTGTGCGCAAGGGGTGGTAGATGAAGCCATTAAACAGTTAACTCTTTCGTGCCTGCATTACAATTATAAGTTCTCTCAAATAATCTGCATGTTCTATTTGCTGGTAATCGTGCTTAATGTAATTATTTTACATAATATAAGGAGCAACCACTCAGGAAATGAGCATGGACTTTGGGTAAAAGGATAGTTTAGACACAGGAATTCAATCAAATTTAGGAAAATTAAATTGGAACTAAGAAAAATTAGTCCTATGACCCCAACTTCTGAACAAAAAGCTTAACACTTCATCTATCCAAAAATGAGCTGCACGGCTAAGATTCAATTCAACGCTGACATTCAAAGATGAGTTCAATAAAGACGTTTAAGACTTCAACTGAAAGCCAAAAAATTTGTAAACGCCAATGATTACGAAGTGTTTCACAGACTCCATAAGAATGATTAAAAAATCACGTGTTGATAAATTGGTATGTCAAGCTACGATGCACAAGTTGTCTGAGAACTGCTATATCAGTTGATTGGGAGTGAAATGACTGATTTGAGATTGAAAATTAATAATCAGAGATCAAAGACACGCATATGTAGTGAAAGGGGAATAACTCAGATAATCATTTAAATTTTTCAGTTTTGGTTGCACTTATTCTTGTTATTTTTTATGTATTCCTTCCCCAAGTAAAGATATGAGGGTTAATCCGTCGAATACCTGAACGTATTTAATATCATTACCTCCCATATCCTAAAATAATCCTTCCCGAAGTAAAAATATGACGAGTGTTGATCCGTTTAGTACCCGGAAGTATTTAATATTATTATGTCCTGTATCGTAAGATAAATCCTTCCCAAGTAAAATTATGAGTTTTAATCCGTTTAGTACCTGTAAGTGTTTAATCCTATTATATTTCTATAGCCTAAAATAAATCTAAGCGTGCAAAAGTGTAACAGTTAAAAATACATAAATTTAAACATCTGAAATGCGAAATGGAGGTCAGCCAGCAACACAGAGAATTTGGGACTCACCATCAGCCCTAAAGTTATGCGAAGCCATCTAGGGCCAACGGCAGCAACTGGTGTCGTAACTCGAGATGAACGCTGCCTGGCTTGTGAAGGATGGCTGCCTGACGGTATTCAGAACGCTTGCACACCTGAAAATATGCTTATTTTGTATTTTATTGTTTTACTGTCTCCTCAAATGTACTGTACATTTGGTTTATAGGGAAGGAAAATCTGATTCTTTTTACTGTGTTATCAAATATACAGAGAATGAAAAATTAATTATATACTTAAATAAAGGACAATAATCAAGGGTTCTTTACGAAAAGATTATTGGCCAAAAATTTCTCATTGCTTTTTCTTTTCAAGAATTTATCCGTTAAACGGTAAAAGTTTAAAATTAAATCAATCTTTCCCTCCGACTTCCGTTATCCATTATTTAAAAAACCAGTATCAATCATATGATCCACAAAGAGAATAAACTATAATCTAGATATTATAAAATTGTAGTAAGTGCATGATTCATTTTATATGATTTGAGTAAAAGGTTACAATAATCACGGTGCATTAATTCTGCAAAATGATTAACATGTTATTAATTCCTTAACAAAAAATTGTTTTCTTTCTATAAAATCAACAAACAGATAAGTTATAATTTTTTATAGAGAGTATGAGAATAAACGCATGACTGATATATGCTATTTAAAATACCCAAGCAGATGCTTCTTTCATAATTAAATATGGTTCATTGGTGAACAAGATTTTTATTATTACATGGTTTTATTTAACTTGACTTCTGCGTCTGTTTGTCTGTCAGTTTGTCTGTCCTGAAATCTTGTAACTCAATTTTCGACCTGTCCCCTTCGTCCGATGGACTTGAAATTTTGCATGGTTACTCAATCCCAGTGACAACACAACCTTACATGACCAGTAGGTCAGTAGTGACCTCTAGTGACCCTACAGTGACCTCTCCCAGTATCTCCGGATTTGTATGAAACTCTTCATATTTTTGACAACTTCTTTGACTCAGTAGAATCTATTTTCTATATAAAACCTCCCTCTTCCCCTCCCAGCACACGGTCAAGTGTTAATTTAGCTGTGTCCTCCCCCTCCGCTTCCCACTTCCCTCTTCCCCTCCCAACCCTTCCCCTCTTCCAAAGCACAAGAAAGTGTCAAAGCTGTCCCCTTCCCCTTCCTTCTTCACTCCCATCCCTCCTCCGGCCCCCTTTCCACCCCCCTTGCCTTCCCCCTTCCATCCCCTTCCCTCCCTTCCAGAGCATGCAATTAAATGTTAATTTAGCTGTGTCCTTTCCTCCCCTTCCTTCTTCCTCCCCTTCCTTCCCCTCCCCACTTCTCCCACCCCACGAACAAATCCCTTAATTTAACTGTTCCCCCTCCCCTCCCTTCTTCCTCCTCCCCCCTCCACCTTCTAACCCCATCTCCTTCCCCTCCCCTCACCCTTCCACCTTCCCTCCATCCCCTTCCCTTCCACCTCCCTCTCCCCTCCCATTTCCCCTTCCCCTTCCCTCCATTCCCCCCTTCCCCAAATTCCCTCCTCCCATCTCCCCTTCCACTCACCTTCCTACTCCCCCTCCTTCCCCTTTTCCTCCCTTCCCACTTCCCTCCCCTTCACCCGTAAACGGATATCAGTTTCGTTAACTGCAATCATAAATCAGTTACAGTTTCTGTTAAAACTAAAAAGTTTAAAATAAAAAATAAAAAAAATTAAACATGCTTTTTTTAAAATGGACTAAAAAGTAAAAAAAAACTTTTGAGGCACACCAGGATTTTCTTACAATTAATCATGTTCTCAAAAATAAAAGCGTGGGCCCCAAACATGGAAGAAAATGCTACAAGAAAAGAAATAGATATTTTTTATTTCTTGTAGCAATTCCTTCCATGTTTGGGACCCACTCTTTTATTCCTTTAGACATGATTTATTGTAAGAGAATCCTGGTGTATCTCGAAAAATTATGTTTTACTTTTTAGTGCATTTTAATAAAAGCATATCTATAAAAAATTTTTATATTTTTTTCTTTCTAACTCTTTCTCTCTCTATCACAAGTACATATACACACGCCTCCCTACTAAATAGTTGCCAAAGAAAACAAATTAATTTCTGTGAGTGTGGCACTATGACAGATAGAGGCACATCCGGAACAGCAGCTCTTGACCATTTTTCCTGCACTGGGCCATTTGTTTCTGCTTGTGCAAGCGTGACAGCGCTTTTGCCCCTTCACTCTTTGCTATTTGTACAGTGTGGAAGCCAAGTATCTCAAAAACTTATTTTTAATTTTTATTGTGTTGCTTTTAAAAAAACCTTCTCTATAAAATTTTGAATGTTACATATTTTTCAGACATACATTATGTTTTATTACAGTCAATGAAGGCTTTCGTAGCGACAGTTTTTGCTGGTATGACTATAAAGATTACTCGCATCTAAAATGCAGACTTTGCGAATAAAAAAAAATTAAACAAAATTTATACCACCTATATACTGACTTTCTTGTGCACTTCAGCGAATGTATTTGCATACCAGATTAATCTAGAAATGCATGTTCTTCACATAATAAATAGTTATTACAGCAGTCATGTATTCCCTTTTCTTTGTAATTCACTACTACTTCTATGTGACTTAAAATGAAAAATGAGGGTCAAATTATTGTTAACATATGGTCTTTCTTTCCACTTTGTTGCCCATTTGCCACAATCCGGAAGAGCTCTTCATTGACTCTGGAAAAGTTTGCCAAAAGGTTTTTTCTTCCTCAAAAATATCGCTTAAAAGAAAAGTTTTAATGGAAAAGCCGAAAAAAAAAAAACTACCAGGAACTCTCATAGGCCTTGCTATTCATTTGGTTTGAATACGTAAAAAAAATCCAGTTAGAGAGAAAACACACTTGCCATAAATGAATCATAAAGAACGTCGTTAATGTGGAAATGATTCCTAAGTGAATGAAGCCTCGTAAGAAAAGAACGGCTTTAGGATTAGCGCCCAATCGTCGATAAACTAATGACATTAGGCTGCGCAGATGGCATAATCCAGTGGAAAGAAAACAAGAGGAGGAAAAGGCGCCTCGTTATCGAAGGGATGCAAAGGCAATTTCAGAGATAATGAGCGACCTCTCTTATTTCATTGGACTCGCTTGGGTGTGAATGTGTGTAGGTGAGAGAGAGAGAGAGAGAGAGAGAGAGAGAGAGAGAGAGAGAGAGAGAGAGAGAGAGAGAGATTTAGGCTGATTACGCTCCAATCATTATGAATATGCCCAGGATGTTTTAACGGCGACTCGCATAGGGGGGGAAATATGTTTGTTGTCAAATCCTTTGAGTTTTTCAAGTTCAGGAAATGAAAGAGAATAACAAATAGAAAAGACATGAAACGGTTAGCTGGATTTTATCATTCCTCGATTAAAATGTAATAAAAATAAAAATGTCGTTGGATTAAGAATGCAGCAACATCCTATCTCAACTGCCGGACAAAGTTGAGGAGCAGGTATCTTCCAGACAGGTTGTGTTCTGTCCAGCTCATCAAGACGAAAGTGTCCTGAATTCCATCATCCGGCTCTATCTTAGCTGCAGTCTCTACTACTATTTCAAATTCGAGACCAGAAAATGCTAACTCAAAAAAAAAAAAAAAAAAAAAAAAAAAAAAAAAGAAAGATACTTCAGCATTTATAGTGTGCCCGTGTACTTGTGATTGTTTATATTATATTGTACATACTGTATTTTTTTTCAATTACCACTGTTACGTGGGTTTATTTATGTATGACTATAATTTTAGTCAACATTGGATGTATGCATAAATAATAAATTTATTGGCCCAGTCAATACTCTACAGATTGAGATCTGTCCATTCTACTTCACAATATCCAAGTAGCCTTCGGGTGTATATTTCACTAGGCCTGTCTAATATGATTAATAGTATGTCCTACATATGACATTATGTACATGTTGTCATCAGTGTCTGTGTTTTAGAAGATAATGCCATAGTGCATCCGCCTTGCAGTAGAACTTTATAGTTGAAATATTTATATGTACTGGGCTAGTTATTGTGTTATAATTGTAAATGATTGATTGTAAAAAAAAAAATGGCAAAAGAATAGCTATCGTACATAATTATATTAAACAATGTTGGATGTACTGTAAATAATAGTGTACGATGTTCTACATTATTGTTGTATATATATAATAAATGATTTTAATGAAACATTGCAACTTTTTAATAATAGTTAAAAAAGCCAAGAATGCTGAATTTATCTCAGAAAGTAATGATATAAAATAAATTGCATTTAAGTAAGGGTTGAAGGTTTGACCCATTTCTGTAGCCATAATTTTGACAGGTGTAAGATGTCAGCTGAGGAGGCTGACTGCTTTAACATGATGTCATATGAACTGCGTACGTAGCTGTTTAAATGAATGACACTGATACTGCACACGTGCATATTTTCATTAATACTGCAATGTGTGTGTTGAATGAGCAACAGTATTTTGCCTGTGAATGCTGTTGAGGCCAGGAAAATGCAGTATGAGTGATGGTGAGGCTGTCACACTGGCCCTGTCATGCGATCAAATACAGTCTGTCACACTAAAGCACAGTAATGTATGCCTGTCCTTTCAATCCATCATAACATCGAAAATATGCATACCAACATAAATCTACTGTCTACAGTGCTCTAGGCAGAGTCTGTATATATTGGATTTGCTCTAAGCTAATAGTTAAGCCCCATGGCCGTCTGGAGCGCCGTGCACCTTGCCTTAAATGTCAAACAAACATGGCGTCCTGTTATAAGCCTGGAAGTGACGCGGCTCGTATATATAGGCTCTGCCTTAGCGAGCTATCTCCAGCGATTCCGTGTTAGAAGAGTGGGCCTTGCAGAATAAAGAAAGCGTTTAATGTAACTGTGAAGGAATACGGCGTTAAGAGCATTGTTAGCTATTCCCAACTTATTAGATGGTTTTCATTTGTAGTTTTGTAAGCCTTATGCAGCAATTTTGCAGTTTTCGTGAACCTAAGAAGTAACATGAGCTTATGTAAGGTGTATCTCACCTCTTAAATTTTTGGGGGCAAATATATACATTAATCTCCACTGTATAGTTGTGTCTTGTGGTCTCATTGCTTTGTTTTCATTTAATTCCTCACAGCGTCTCCTGTTGTGGGCGTTTAAGGAGGTTATCACAGACAAAGAAGAAATACGAGCAAGCATTAACTTGGGTGTCTGAGACTCAACAACATTCAGCTGTTCACCAAAATAAGCAAATCACAAGATAAAAAGTGTGACGTGCGTTTGAAAACAACCTTATATTATCTCATCTACAGGAAATGAGAAAAAAAATGCCCCTGCGCAGAAAGTTCATCATTAGAAAATAGAAAGTTTCAATGTCCGCTGTTAGTAATAAATAAAAGGAACCTGCTTCTTAACATTCAACAAAATACTCAGCCAAACCAGAAAGGCTGCGGAAACTCACAGGTTAGATATAATTAAACGACAATTAATATCATTCACTAGCTTTTCCATTTAATCACTAAAATTCCTCTCTGATTATTGTCTGTTATTATTTCACATCTCGCAAAGAAAGGGAACAAAATGTTCTCCAAATGAACTCGGATTAACTGCCCTCAAACAAACACATTATTAGACTTCCATTCATCCGATATCGCATCCGCCACCTGTCCCCGCCATCTATTTTTCAAAAACGTATTGTTGAAAATTTGAATTGCAATAGATTTTCGGCAGACTTCCTGGTAATTAGCTAACGTTTAGAATCTTTACAGACTTCCCGAAGAGTAAAATTCCTCGAGAGTCATCATGACTTTGCCGCGTCTCATTACGTGAAATGAGAAAAAAGACTTAAGAGGAAGCACATTCCTGGAATGAGCGGGAAATAGGCTTCCAGACAAAAATATACTTTTTTTTTAATACTGGACCAGAACCGATATGTAACTGCTACTAATTTTGAAATTTTGTCGGGAAGAATTTTGGACGTTCACTGTTTCACTGGTTTTCTGCAGTATGTTCATTAAAATCAATTTTTTTTCCATGTCAATAATTGCCAGAGCTTTTGTCGAAATATTTTTTCATGTCGATAGAATACAACACAACTGAGGCACCTTACAATCTCATTTAAGGAAAAGCTTATTAAAACGAACTGGTAAGCCATTTTAATTTTTGTTTGACCTTACTGAGAAAAGAAAAGACGATAAACATTTAATTCTTATTTTTTATTTTATTTTTTCTACTATCTGTACAAGTTTTAACAGGAATGTTATTGCTACCAATATTGAGTAATGTATGTCATGGCATGTAAATTCTTGTTTGTTTGTTCGTAACTAGGAAGAAACAAGTAAAAATTGCACCGAGGTTTCTTCGGCACAATCGAGTTTTCTGTACAGCGTACAGAAAATAGATCTATCTTTCGGTGGTCTCAGTATAATGCTGTATGAGCCGCGGCTCATGAAACTTTCACCAAAATCCGATGGTGGCCTGTCCTATATCGTTGCCAGATGCACGATTACGACTAACTTTAACCTTAAAGTTAAAAAGTTAAAGTCCGCCTGGGCCTCTGTAGGCTCATAAATAAAATAAAAAAATAATGAGGCTAGAGCGCTGCAATTTGGTATGTTTGATGATTGGAGGGTGGATGATCAACAGACCAATTTGCAGCCCTCTACCCTCAGTAGTTTTTAAGATCTGAGGGCGGACAAAAAAAGTGCGGACGGACAAACAAAGTCGGCACAATAGTTTTCTTTTACCGACCACGAAAAACTGAACTCTATTTTTTCCCTTATCTGTTACTCAATCATTCAATTAGAGGAGATTAAGGTGTTGTACTTCTTTCCAACTTTTTAGGATGAGAAGATACCATTCATATGCAAAATTTTACTTACGTTCAAAGAGAGAGCCGAGAGAGAGAGAGAGAGAGAGAGAGAGAGAGAGAGAGAGAGAGAGAGAGCACTTTGGATGCCCGAACTATATTCTATTTTTCTCTCATTACAAATAAACTCTATGAAACGGTATTCACTCGTGTCTGTATTTATAAAAAATGAAATGCCCTAATTTCAAATAACAATATATATACATACATCATACATATATATATATTATATATATATATATATAATATAATAATATATATATATATCTACATACACATATTTACATATTACGCAGCAAATATTGTTTAATAACAAATTCACTATAACTTGGAAATAATTTTACAACTGATTAGTGCTTTGTTCCCCTGCAAATTCAAACTGATGCCTGATTTAAAAAAATACTAAACTGTGACTTACTAATTTATCGCCCTTGGTCTAAGATTGTTCCCAATGTATCGTGCTAAAATGGATATCACAATTAGCAAGTAATATTCTTGAATAAAAAAAATGCCAGGCGTGCATATAACAAATACACTTATTGTACATACATATATATATATATATATTACATACATATATATATATATATATATATATATATATATATATATATATATATATATATATATATTATAAAAATAAGTATATGTATATATACATGTATATATATATTATTTATATGTATACTGTACATATATACAGATACATATATGGGATATATATATATATATATATATATATATATATATATATATATATATATATATATATATAGATATATATTATACATTTATATATACTGTGTATATATCTATGTATATATATATATATATATATATAATGGTTATATATATATATATATATATATATATATTAAATTTCTATTTAGAAAAACTAAAAAGTTACTGTTCAGGTGATGTATATATATTGACAATGCAAGGATGAAAATCTTTCCCTTTCACATAAAATAATAAAAAAACAGTTGAAAAACTTTAGATGCTATTCTAGTTTTCTCTTTGTAAAATCCAGAGGCTTGCAAAGGCTTGGATCACCACTACTCAGAATTTTTTTGTATTAATTTGTCCATGACAATGGTATACTTCTGATGTTTTCGTAGCTTTCATCACTTTAGAATGATTTTTTGCTTGTTGTTGAAAAAGGCAAATTTTAAATATCTGGCTTTAAAACCGCGTGTATTGAGTATGCTTTGCTTCGTTCCTTTTAAAGGCGAATGAAAATCTGAATTCTTGATAAACACAAAAGGAAGGTGTACAGAAATTTCGGTTAGAAGAACAGGTTAGCCAGCTAACCAAGGTGTTTAAAAACCAAAATTTATTTGACCCTCACTAAGCGCAGGTTAGTGCCAGCTCCCAATGAAAAAAGACAGAGAACTATGTGAATGATTGTCAGTTTATGCTTTAAAGAATATTTCCGTGCCTTCGTTCTTATTGGGTAGAGTTCGTTCTGCCTACTTGTCATTTTCCTTGGAATCAAACACGTCTTACGATACAAGGAAGGAAGCCAATAGTAAGACCCGAAAACACTCGAAACATTGATTGATTTCAAGATATGTTGTTACAATCCCAGGGTCACTGACGCCAAAGTGTAGTGGAATCAGGCATTACAGTGACAGGCATATCCAAAGAGTGTAAAGAATTGGAGAAGTTAAGAGGACATTGTTGTTATTACAATTACATACTTATCTGGTAAAAAGTTGTTAGTATTTTCTACATATCTTTATATAATATATTCACTGCACTGAAAGAAGGCAAAGCTGCTAAAATCAATACAGCGATAAAGCTGGTTGTGATTTTATACATCGCGGTGGGGATGAGTAGTGGTTTCAAATTACGTTATGTCGTATTTACTGTATGTGACAGGGAAGTAAGTACTCCCGAGAAAGTGACTGTAAATTAAGTTATAAAAAAATCACACCAGCGAATAACCTTTGTTAATGAGTGATAGGAATGGTGATAGCTGAAAAAATTCAGGTAAATAAATATAAAATTTATTTCATTTTAGGAATCGATTTGCTTTACGGATGTAAGTAGGAATACAAGCAAACTGAGATGTACAAAACAAAGGAGTACGTTGCTTTCTCAGTACTGATACAAAGCTTTTGCAGGAAATCCTCAAAAGAAGTGCCTTGAAACATTTCACTTTGATGGGAGTTAAAGTGGGTTCGCTTTTGTATCCAAACTTCTTCGCGAATTGTCGTATTAATGGCTCAAATTATAATGACGTTCTGATTTTTTTATCATTTATGTAATGATTGATAAAATAACTGATAACATATATATGAAGGGACAGTGTTAGTTCCATTTTGGCTTGATAATTCAAATTTTTTGCAAAATAGTTCAAAGGATATGTTTTAAAACCGTTTTGGTGGGGCAGGGGAACGATAACAAACCTGCCCCTGATCATGCTGATACTTTTAAACCCATTACTGACATTTTAACTATTGATTTTTGAAAAGAGAAGACCAGTGGGGTTCCTGCATTTTCAGGGAAGTGAGCAAAATGTCCTGGTCCTTTAAAATCTAGCATGAAGGCATTGGCGTCCCAAATTAACAGAATGTACATAGCATAAACGCCGTAATGCTAATTACTTGGCAGAGAATAATAAGGAATATTCAGTGATTTAACACAAATTGGATATATAAAGAAGTAATACGTCTGAAAGGTTACAATTCACATCGCGTTAATGATCAGGAAGTAAGATTTAATCCTATTTACAGTTATCAGACACTCAGTGGAGAAGAAATAACTGAATTTAACACAAAATATTCGTTTAAGACGGAGTCTTCATATTATAGACGACTCCCTCGATTTGTATTTCCCGAAAATGAAACGGTGTAGAATCCTTCAGTATTTACTTTTCTTTGGCCTGTAGTACACAACGAAGTAACAAAATATTGCAAACCTTGGAATTTTTAAAAACTAAAAACAAAATTTGTTAAACTTTGTGCGCTTGCTCCCCATTTTATTGTGCGTCAACCTTTCAGAAAATTGGCAGGGATTATGTAAGGGTAATTCTGAATATCAATATCAGTTTACTTTAACATGCACTAACACCAGACATCCAGAGGTCATATGCTCTGAAGACAAATCACCTCTCATGCGTTCATTTTACAGTAATTATGATGTTACACATCTTCATGTTTCGTTTACCTAGAATTGTTTAGAATGACCAAAGTAGAAACCTCAACGATTTTTTTAGCAAGTAATGAATACATGTGATAATCGGTATTATCTGCCATTGACCACCTTGTTTCAGGGAATATTCGATCAATTTCTGCAAACTCCCTCCGTTGCATGTTTACTAAATATCGTTCTGAAACAGGTTCCGTTGACATCATAATTCAGCTAAGAATATTGGACAAGAAACTTTCAGCAAATTCTTCAGTTACTTCTTTACTAAATGCCGTTCTGAAACAGTTCCGTTTACTTTATAGCCGCTAAGATTTAAACTAAACTTTACTACCTAATGCAATTCTCCTTGCATGCTAATAATTTACTTTACATTTTCTGTTTATTTATTTAAAATTAATCGATTTATCTGCTGTTTTAAAAACTGAACTGTCTGTATTTCCCATTATTCTGCTATTAACGAATGATCACCATATTCTTTGGAAATTCAAGTCAATGGTCTCTTTGGGCTTATTCCTATGAATAGGGTTCATCTTCTGAATAATAATAATAATAATAATAATAATAATAATAAAATAATAATAATAATAATAATAATAATAATAATAATAATAATAATATCACTGATTGGACCCCTGATAAAAAATATTGAGGACGACTTTAACCACAAGAAATATAATGGCAACAAATGTTATAAAAACGACATTGACGATAACAATTACAGTAATAACAATTACCACTATGATGGTGATGGGCAACAATAACGACAACAATAACTACAGTGAGAATCAAAATGAGACAACGAGAGAGGCGCAGAAGTAAACGACCAAGAACTGTCGCAAAGGGAAATCCCGTCATTCATAATCAAAACGAATAAAACCCCGGTGCAAGGAATAACAAGATTAGTCTACCTGGGAAACTGTCCTTTATAATAAACAGCATCCAGATTGACAAAGAAAACAATTTCTCCTTTTTGAGTATGACGCAAACGTCAAAAAAAAACAAAAAATATGCGATGTATCTTAAGCATTCTTGAAAACATAAACGCTATTCTTTTTGATGAATCAAAAACATTTTTTCCTCAAACCTACTCGAAACCCATATCCGTTAGATCACAAACAATAGTACAACATTCAGTAAAAGTATGTTGCAGTTTAAGAACATCAAGAACTTTGTTTATATTTTATATTTTTTTTATAGTTTTGTGTTATGTACCCATCCAGTCTTTATATCTTATTCTGATTTTACTCAATAATATATATATTTACATATTATATATTCTTATATTATTCCATTTTTCAAAAATTCGTCTCTTATTTTTGTCCTGAAAAATTAGCGGCACGCCATGAAATTTCGAGACCTGGCCTAAAGCCCCCCAAAATCGCCTGATTTGGGGTGGACAATGTTATTAATCGCCCCCATCACGTGATTTGGGGTCAAAAATCAACCCACAGAATGGGCATAAAGGGGCTACAGATTTATGAAATTAATGTTGCTAAAGGTCTCTTAATGAACCACTTATGGCCATTGGAATTGCTTGAGATTCGACCTGTGCCTTTGTGTTAAAAAATACCCCAAGATGCCGAGCAGTTCTGGGCAGTTTAATGCCAGACCACTGAGCTGATTAGAGAGCACTCACTAAAAGGGTGGCTCACCTTAGACTTATTTTAGCCTGGCTGCAATTGCCAAGTACCCAGATCAACTTGCAGCAAGACTCTGCATAGCTTAGGTTAAGGAACGTCTGGGGAACACAATCCCTTGCCAGTTAAATCCTCTCTCGTGAACTTCTCTCCATATTTTCATTATTCCAAATTTCTTCACTTTCCGGCCAAAGCCCCTTTGTTAACTCGCAGCCCATGATTCGCCCTAGCCAATCAAATTAACTCAGTGATCAGACTCGCCCAACGAACAAGAGTAATTAGATTTAATTGATCATTTCCTGCATGGCAGCAAGATGAAGAGATCTCCTTGTTTTGAAAACAACCTGGAGTTGAAGGAAATCCTGAACAAAAGTGGTGGAACTCCACTTAGAAGTGACGATTTCTGATAAGCAAGAAAGTCCTGAATCGCAGTATTAGTCACAAGAGAGGCTGAGCTACAAGACTGAATCCATTTTTATAGGCAGCCAGATTATGACTTTTTATTTCACATCACCATGTGCTTCCTGCTATACAATCAGTAAGCTTTTCAAATTAATTTCTTGACTGCTTCATTTGTAAATAAATTCAGTTTAACATAACTTTCGATATTCATTTCCCGATGGCGACCTTCCAGTTGATTAATTACTGATGATTCGTCGTCCCACCTCTTTCCATCCATTTAGGACATTCTCAGGACTATCTGTGGACCCTTAATCCAGTTCATGATAAAAAGTGAGGTCCATTCCTGGATATCAGACCCCAGAACAAATCCCCGGCGAACTCAGGTGTTTGTATTCTGAGTCAATATCCAGATAATTAGCCTTGCTGTTGACCTAAGACTAGTAACGTTTGTCGCACGATATATCATTTAATTTTATCACATGTTTCACAAAGGATTCACCAAATCACAATACACAGGTAAGGGTATTATCAAACCTTGTAAAATTAATACGTTAGGAACAAGATAGGGAAAAGTGTCATTAAGAAAATAAAATATTTTGCAACAAATCTTGTAGTTAGAATGATAGGGAATTTTTAAGTTGATAAGAAGCTGCCGTAACGTTTGCTCTCCAGAATAGGGATGCTGTGCTGGGCTGCCAGATGACTGATCATTAGTTAGGAATGAATTTATTGCATGTGTTAAAGGAACAGTTAGCTAAGAGTGTTTTTGGAAACAGTTAACGCAGAGAAAGTGTCAATTTCTCTGTCTGTGATGTAGGGTTGAAAATATGTGTTGTTAAAACACAAAGCAACCTCTGAGTTCGAGCAGCGGGGGCATGTGTCCCCCCCACCCCATGCTCCAACCATTCAAAGAGCGTCATTCAATTCAAACTCTCATTCAATGTTAAGTAAAGTAAAGGCATTGCTGATGTTTTAAGTTAAATAATTCGTTTTTGCATTCAACAACCTGCCTTACATAAGCGCCCGTGCCCATTGAGCTGTCTCCCATCTCTATTTTTCCATTAAGTGCTTCAGCCCGCAGAGTGAATGCTCGTACGTTTCACAGAGTGAACGTACCGCCATTTAATAACAGTTATCAACTGTTGTGCACGAGTGGGTATCCATTATCCGAGACTTGCGTATATAAGCACCAAATCGCATATTATATAAATATAACCTTCCTTTCCTCATATCAGGACCAACCGACTTCCTATATATATTTTTTGGGCCTTGCATTTCCATTAAACATTCTTTCATAACAGTTTTCCGCGAAAGGATATTTCTTGTTAACAACAAGGGCATTTATCTTCAGTTTTCCTTGCTTGTACGTAATGAGACTCAGCAAAGTCACGATGTCTATAAAGAAATTTTTCGCGAGTTCATGAGAAGTCTGTAAAAATTGAAACGTCGGCTAATTATCAGGATGGTCGAAGAAAATATTAAGTATTTTTTTCTTACAATCTTAATTTCGAGACTGAATGAAGGATATATGTTCCATGAGACAGCAAGTGGATTGAGATAACAACCTATAGAAGCTTTCTTGGAATATTTATAATTTTCTCTTGCTTCTAAAAGAGTGGAAATTATGTATTAAATAAGATAGATATTTTTTATTAGAATGAGGAATTCAGGTAAGATTGGTTAATATTTGCTGATTTACTTGAAAAATTCTCTGAATCCTTTGGAGTTTCCTGAGTCGTGCCATTTGTTTGATTTTAAGAAGCAGGTTCTCATCAGGAGATGAATAATTTCCATTAAGAGAGGGACATGGCAAATTTCTACACTTGCAAAAAATCTTACAAAGGAAGAGACAATCTTTTCTTTGGATAATGGCTGTTGTAAAGTTTGCCCTTTTTTGCTCTCTAAGTCCACTGAGTAAAAATATCTAAGTGTAGAAGGATATTGGATGGGTTAGACGCCTATAAAAAAATTCATCAATTCTTATACTTGGAGATATTTGAAAGGACTATAATCAACATTCACTGGAGAGGAGAGCAATCAGAGTCAAGAGAACCTTTGTCCATAGAAAAAGGTATAAACATATTTCTGCAAATTAAATTCAGGCCGATGGTAGTAGCTTAGAAAAGCTCCAGTACTCTCGAAAATTGTAGAAAAAAATGCAGAAGACAGCCATTTTAAAGGAAAAAAATCTACACCAAAAAGTCTTTTCATACGTCGGGAATAATCGGCGATGCCCTTCTCTTTACGTTCTTTGACTGAAAAAGTGATGGTTTTCTTTATAATTCAGTGACCTTACTCTCCCAACTCGAATTCCTTTGAGCGCGCGTTAAGTTATCGCCTTCTGCGCAAAATTATGCGCGACATGGAATCAGCCTGTTTGATCAGTTCTTCACACTTCACTTCTGGAGAGCAGACGCTCAGCTGCCTTCTTTTACACTTCAGGGGACATTTTAGGTGGTTTTTCAGAGGCAAGTTCATCATGGCATACATAAGAAGGTTTTGACAAACTTTTATCGCAGTGGTCATCTTAGTAATGTGGGGTCCGGACCTATCGCCGGGAGCCTCAGGGCATCCTCGCCTCAAAACAAACCTACACGACGCACCGAGTACTCTCCTGTGATCCTGATTCAAACTATATTTTATGCATTTTTCAGAAGATACTTTATGTCCTTGTTAGAACTGTAACTACTAATGTATGCAAGGCATTGCAAGCTTTCCAACCATATGTATTCCTAAACTGTATATAGAATTGTTAACCATTCTTCAGGTGTGAGAAAACACATCTGACTATACAGACGTCCCTCTGCTTTTCTCTAATGTCAAATGCTACTTTTACGCTCGCAAGAGTTCTTGACCTGTCAGAGATTTTGTGCAAATAAGTTACGGGCTGCTCCAGGAGCAAGAGCCCGTGCCAGCACAAGGCTGGCTTAATCTCTAACAACAAGTGTAAATAAGTCAGAATACCTTGAATCTGCCTCTTACTCGCCGCCTCGTTATAGTAATGCCAACAGGATGGATGTACAAAATTAACTACTCAACTTGTAATTTACCTGATATTGGACAATCTGGTAAGGAACTAAACAAGAGGGTCACACAGCATAAATATAGTGTACGGGTTGCAACCAGTTCAAGCGCCATTTTTTGTCACGTAAGAGACTTTGAACACCCAACAGATTGGAATTCAGCTAGAGTTGTTGTTAAGAGTTCTTCATTGCATGACAGATTGTTGGTCGAAGGATGCCTCATTAGTTCTTTTAGTAACATGAATTTGAGCGAAGGCCTTTTTAAGATGGACGAATTGTTAAAAAGCTTTATTCTTAAGGATGCAAGAGTAAAACAAGCTGATAGATTTTTTTTACAAACAGATAGTTTTGTACGGGTATTTGTAGTAATTACATATTTCCACTAAGTATGTTCTTGGTTTTTGAAGAATGTTGTTTACATACTTAAATAGCTTGCTGGCATATTTCAATGTTATCTGTGACCCTATATTGCTTTCTTGTGTGTTACTTTCTTAACTCTGTTTAGTACCCTGAAGATGACTTTGGTACCATTTCCTTTTATTTTCACGTGAGGACTTATTATATACTTCATCCATGGGACCATTGTGGAAATTACAAGATATATATATATATATATATATATATATATATATATATATATATATATATATATATAAATATATATATATATATATATATATATATATATATATATATATATATATATATATATATATATATATATTAGCTCTTCCTTGGGAGAGTCGGTATAGTTGAGGCCTTGCACTCACTAGGCCCGAGTTCGACTCTCCGGCCAGCTAATGAAGAGTTAGAGGAATTTATTTCTGGTGATAGAAATTCATTTCTCGCTATAATGTGGTTCGGATTCCACAATAAGCTGTAGGTCCCGTTGCTGAGTAACCAATTAGTTCTTAGCCACGTTAAATAAGTCTAATCCTTCGGGCCAGCCCTAGGAGAGCTGTTAACCAGCTCAGTGGTCTGGTAAAACTAAGGTATACGTTATACACACACACATATATATATATATATATATATATATATATATATATATATATATATATATATATATATATATATATATATATATATATATATATATATATATATATATATATATATTAGGATGTATGGATGGTAAGAAGAGTCAGCGCGTCATTGACATATTTATTACTAGCTGCACTTCGGGATCACCCATATCCCATCTTATCTGGCTAAAAAGATACAAAAACATTAATTAAAACTTACAACAGAGCTTACAAAATTAAATGCTTTAAAGACTGAAAAATGACAACGATAAAACAAGAAATAGGTTACTTTCAGTAGTAAAGTCCAGAGGATGAAAGTTTAATAAGAGTAAACAAGGTTAGGCAGTAAACAAGAATAGGGGAGGGGTACTAGGCAATGTATAAGGGGTTTGAAGTTAACTGATTATTGGGTGATGGAACAATTTTCTTGATAAGCAAGGATTCTTTCTAAAATATTAAGGAGGTGTTCCTTCTGCGTCGTGGTCACTATTTCAAAGTTTTTATAGTTTGTGAGCCCTTCGTTGGCTAAGTTGGTAGAGCTCCAGACTGTCACTCGATGGGCCGGAGTTCAATTCCCCCGGCCGGCTGATGAAGTTAGAGGAATTTCTTTCTGGTGATAAAAATTAATTTCTCGCTATAATGTGGTTCGGATTCCACAATAAACTGTAGGTCCCGTTGCTAAATAACCAATTGGTTCTTAGCCATGTAAAACAAGTCTAATCCTTCGGGCCAGCCCTAGGAGAGCTGTTAATCAGCTCAGTGGTCTGGTAAAACTAAGGTACACTTAACTTTTTATTGGGTTCTTACAAATTAATGAATGATTTCTAATGTTGGACATTTCAGGTTTTGCTAGCCTTGGACTAGTACGATAGCTCAATCCATTGTGGCAATCTGCCCTCACTTTGAGCAACCGGCGCGTACTTCCGACAGAAATCTGTTGCGGGCTGCAACAGCAAGTATACTTGTACACCACGCCCGACTGCATCAATGGAAGGAGTCGCTCCTTGTGTCTAAAAAGGCTACCAAGTCTTTTGGGGTTCTTCAAAATTATGTTGACCTTGACAGCTGGGAAGTGTTTGGGTTATAATCTGCTTCAGATGTCGAAAAAAATCACCATTATGTACAAAAGGAAAGGAAAAGTCGTATTCTAATTTGGGAACATAGAAGGAAGGGGAGGGAGGGCTAAAATGGTTATTTAAAATGTTTTTTTATTTTATGTTGGAGTAAAGACAAGGGAAAACAATTTTGTTGAAAATATTTTTGTAAGAAGGAAATTTCCTTATGGAAGGAGGACCAATCAGAAGAAAGTGAAAGGGCTCTATGGATAAGGGTGCTTAAGGAATTTAGCTTGAAATTAAATGCACAGGAGCTATAAAAATTGAGGCCCAAACCTGTAAAAGTAAGTTTTCTATAAATACTAACTTTGAAAACTTCAGAATATCATGAAACTTCATTGTCTAGAAAGGGTACTTTATTATTATTTTCTTTTTCTAGCGTAAAGTTGATATTGTTGTACAACCTATTTGCATAATCTAAAAAGGAGTCTGCGTGGTGTGGTTGTTTGAAAAGGGCAAAGGTGTCGTCAATCTTGTTTACTCTTATTAAGCTTTCATCCTTTGGACTTTACTACTGAAGGTAATCTATTTCTTGTTTTGTCATTGTAATTTTTCAGTCTTTAAAACATTTTAATTTTGTAAGCTCTGTTGTAAGTTTTAATTAGTGTTTTTGTATCTTTTTAGCCAGATAAGATGGAATATGGGTGATCCCGAAGCGCAGCTAATAATAAATATGTCACTGATGAGCTGACTGTTCTTTCTATCCATACATCCTACTATGAGACTGTTTGGCTTAGCTCTCCTGAAATAAGAATATATATATATATATATATATATATATATATATATATATATATATATATATATATATATATATATATATATATATAATATATAATATATATATATATATATATAATATATATATATATATATATATATATATATATATATATATATATATATATATATATATAGATAAAAAGACCCATTAAACACTATTTGAACGTTGCAACCATATATTTTGAGCACTTCCTTCCGTGCCCATGTTCACTGGTAAAATATGGAAACATGATGTGTTACAAGAGAATATATACAAAGTATATGAAGGTGTGGCAGTGTATATACTCTCATAACACATCATCTCCCCATATTTTACTGGTGAACAGGGGAACAAAACGTTGAAATAGTGTTTTATGGGCCTTTTTTTATCTTCGTATTATACTGCTGTATTACAGTAAAAAAAAAAAAAAAAAAAAAAAAAAATATATATATATATATATATATATATATATATATATATATATATATATATATATACACACATATATATATACATTATCACATTTATATGATAATTTATTTATCACTTTTGTATATAATTCATTTATCACAATTATATATATATATATATATATATATATATATATATATATATATATATATATATATATATATATATATATATACATATTATACATATAGACATATAATTTATATTATATTTATCAGGGCAAAGTTTTTCATAACATAAAAATTCATTAATATAGGCTGTCAATATAATATTTTCTCCATAACCTATAAAAACAGTATATGCTACCTATAAAAAATAATAGGCTACATGCTATCAGTGCGAATTTTTTTTCATAAGTTATAAAAATAAATGCCCTAATGAGGTTAGGCCAGGACATGGTATTCTAGGAAAGTTTTCCTCCCATCGTTTTACACTAGCCCTAAAGTTTTCTTCATAACCTATAAAAATATATACTATCAACATAAATTTTCTACATAACCTATGTACACTACGCCTGTAAATGTTTTCCGTTCAGATACTGGAGAGGCAAATAAACAAACAACTGAGAGGATAAAGTAAACAAACACCGAACAACCAAGCCTACACAAGTCACGAGTCAGACGACATCTCGCTGCAGTAAATTCAAGCTTTGTGGTCATATAATTATTATAATATTATGAAAAATAGTGATCACTAATTAGAACATCACTAATATGAATGTCACTAATATAGGAAAACAAATCCCTTACCTAGATATGGGCGTTCTGGTGTTGTTGCTATCCCAGGAGAGACATTTCCCGTTTGCTTCGTCCCCCTCTTGTAACAAGCTTACGAGACGCAATCGTTCATATTTCGCCCTCAGTAAGGGTGGTAGCTGTACTTCTCTTGCTTATGGCAATGGAATTGCGTGAATGCACTACACCGTAAGAAAATCCGAAAAGGAAATGCGTCGCAAAGCACTAGGATACCTCTTGAACCAGAACCACACACAAATCGAGATGGTTTATTGGTAAAACCCGACTCTCTGTTTGGAACTGTTACGTACTTATATAATTTCGTACTTCCCAAAAAAACGCAGTAAAAACATGTCAAGAAATATAAAATATTATATGTATACTAGCTGGCATGGTACATCTGTGATACGACCACCACGAGTTCAAAATATCGAGATACATAGATATAATTTTACTTTTATTTGATATTTTTTTTAGAAAACGAACCCGCTCTTCTCGTAGAAAATGGGTGGTTATAGCTGGATACTGAAGTAAATATCCCACTTTCTTATATCGAGATACATAGATAAATATTTACTCTGATATTACATTTTTTTTTGAGAGAGAGAGCCAGTTTTTATCGTAGATAATGCGTATTTTAGCAGGAAAGTAAAGTATATTTCTCACTTCCACCTAAAAAGTCATACAGAAATTTTGCGACAATTTTTCGCTCCATGCCGGTAAATGCGGTGAACAAAAGTGTAAAAAAACCTAATTTTTTTTCTAGCAGTAATATTTCAGGGCATGTTTATTTACCCATATATCAGTCCAAACCTGTAAAAAAGTAAAAATCGATAATTCCTCGAAATTCGACTGTCCGCGCCCCCCTGAAAGATGAGTTTCTATTGACTGGCAAATAACGATCATGAATTCGGTCAGTCAGGACAAATCCATAAACCTCCCTTCAATATGCGAGCAGGAAAGGATGTGTAAATGTTTTCAACAAACAAACTTTTATAATGCGTTGGGTTGCAGCTTTAGATTACAGAAATGGTGTGTGATCGTTCATCCTATCTAGCAGGTATTTGGAGAACTGGAATATTTTGCTATCTAAAAAAAAACCTGTACCACTTTTCGCATACTGGGAGAAAATCTTTATTTTTAATTGCTCACCACATTTAAAGATGTGGAGTCTTTTTTATTTTACTTTTATCTCAAATGTTTCATTTGGCTTCAACGTATTCGGAAGGACGCTATTTTGCCTCAGGTGGTTGCATCCCCTAATTTTCGTAACTTACTTCAATTTGCATACGATTTACTGTCAGTATCTTTGGCCCCTCTTCTTCAGGACAAGTAAGGATTTGATTTCATTCCAGCCACTTCTCCTAGTCTAAGCACCATTACCGAATTTCCTGACTGAGCTCAAATTTAACTCTCTGAAGATGTATAGTACATTACAAATTGCTTATGTCATTTGATGCCGCGCTCGAAATCTCAGGAAAAATAACTGGTAGAGCTTCCACTGTCGTCGTTTAAGTTATATTTCAATTATACTATTTCAAATATTATATACATTAATCAAATTACAAGTTAGCATAAGTGTAGAAATGACAGAATATATATACACACACACACACACACACACACACATATATATATATATATATATATATATATATATATAAATAAATATATATATATATATATATATCCACTAAATATATATAATTTGAAAAGCTTGCCACTCCAATACAAAGAAAAACCTATCCCACTTCTCAGATGGTGTCTGATATTTTGCACAAAACACTTTTATCTTAAAAAATAAATTTTATCATTTTGAAATCATTATGGTTCGTGACTTAAAACACGAAGAAGGCACAAGAGCAGACGCTAGGAATGTCTGCCACCGACGAAATTCAATATCAGCAGCGAAAAATATTGTCGCAGCAGCGACAGCGTTGGCTAGTATTTCGCTCTTCATTGATTTTTTTGTAAACTTTATATTTCTATAAGGAAAAAGACAAGAAATTAAATAAAACGTGCTAGCGCTCGGGTCGTATTAAATATATCTACGAAAATGCATTTTTCTTCTTCGTTTGCATGATTCCTCGGAGTATTTTCAGAGTATTGCCAAGGATGGAATCATTCCCCTATATACTCTATCCCGTCTGTTTGTCTGTGTGTCTTCAAAAGAATGTACTGTCATTACAAGTCAGTTCAGAGCCAGGCCACACACACATATATATATATATATATATATATATATATATATATATATATATATATATATATATATATATATATACATATATATAATAAATATATATATAATATATAAATATATACATATATATATATATATATATATTATATATATATATATATATATATATATATATATATATATATATATATATATATATATATATATATATATATATATATATATATATATATATATGTCAGAGAGGCAGACACTTTGCTATCCGTGTAGACATCCCGGGATTATATATGTAATCAACGGATAGGTTTGCTTAAAAGCAAATGGATGTTACAGACTAAATACACACACAAAACAAAGCCACTACAACACCTTCTAAAAAATAACAAACATCTCACACGTCTCGAACTCTCGCCATACCCGCGCAATAACTATAATCATACTACCGAAATTGCCGAGACCACAGGTCTACCCCAAAGCCAAATCAAAAGTCCTTCAAAGAAGGGATCAACGGGGAATAAAAGAGTTTATGTATAGGTAAGCCCAAGAATCTGCAAAGACGTCTCTGAAATTGGAGCAACGGGGATGAGTTTTGTATAGGAGAAAATTTCTGTTTCTGAATTGCTAAGAAATCAACAAGTTTCAAACTTCGTTCAACCATATATAAATTTCACAGGTCGTGAGTTCGAGTTCCCAGCGAGATCATTACCGTTGGCAACTCTAAAAAAAATTTATCACTAAATTCTGCTCTCCATAATTGGTTGTGGGTGTAACAAATAAAGAAATAATTTTTATTTAGAGGTATTACTTCACGTTCAATAAAACCGGACTGAGCTTTCTGACCTAATGAGATTCTTTTCATACGCCTTTTATTTTAATTAGTTTTTTTTCCATTATTCGTATTGGTACATCACTGACCTTTCCTTCTTCCAAACAAAACTAGGATATTATTATCTTCAAAAGCGTACCAAATCAAATCTTAATTCACAGTAAAATCTTAGCAAAGTAAGTTTTCTTTCATTCTTATTATTTTTTTATTAAGAATTTTTTGTGTTTAATTGCGTGTTTTTTTAATTCAAAAAAGTAACAACCAGACACAATGTAGGGAGACCATCAGTAACTGAGAGAAATTGATACCTGTAAAAGATTTAAAACTTAAAACAAAAAAATTTTTTTTTTTTTTAGAAAATTGCATTATATAACTTAGGGCGAGAGAAAATGAATACATGCCCTCTTTTAATTGTTTCCCAAAAATGTTATCTTCACCTATAAGACCAGTGACTGAGAAGAAAGAAAATTGCTTTTACATCCTAATTGTATGAAAATGAGATTGCCATCTCATTTTACTTTTTGACTAAAGGTAAACTTCCTCCCAGAATTTTTAGAATTTCTCACGGGGGATGAAATTGGTCTGAAGAAACGCAGATTAATGAAGTAAAATCTTAATCAAGCGACATTCCTTTACGTCGTGGTATCATTCCTTCTGCGGAATTAAACTGACTTTATCACATACTAGCATTTTTTTAAGGTTCAGTTTTTTTAAAATAAATGTGTATGTATTTTAACTTTCGGTTCCTTCGCAGAGCATGACGTCAATAGCTTTTAATGTAGAGCTATATGTCTTCGAATGTCAGAACCATGATTTACAAAGTTAGCTTCAGTGAGGCAAGCCTAAACTACAGGTTTCGCCACAAAAAACAGGAAATTTTAGGTTTACATTATGTATTTTACACACGTATCTTACCATGAATTTTAATTTATCAGTGAACTAAAAAATACTCCTGACTTCACCGAACCTAACGAGTGGCCCCCAAAAAGTCCAGATCTCAACGTAATGGATTTTACCATGTGAGGTTTAATGTGACATCAACTTCAATTACAGAGGAGCGAGGTCACAGGCATACATTCCTTAAAAACTCTGTTGATGGAAGCTTGAAGTCATCCAAAGGACGACTGGAAGTTGGCTAGACAGTCTAAGTCCTTGGGCAGCTGCCCACGGAAAGCATTTTGAACAACACATCTAATATTTGTGTTTTTGTTCTGCTTCAACAATGTTTCTGTTAACAACTGTTTTCTGTTCCCAACAATTAAATAAAATGGACCAAATTTCCTGTTTTTTTTTGTGGGGCACCCTGTATTTGCGATATGCATATGTTTAGGATTATACTTCGAAATAGGTTAATTGGTGCTTCAGCCGATCAGTTCTTGAGTTAACGTCTATATTTCTTAGAAGCCTGTAACTGGTTTCAAGCGTCAAGTATCGATTGTATCTTCCTCCCGGCATTCTGCCGCAGATTTACCCGTCCATGTGACCTTTTTTGTTGAATTTGATTACTTTAAATTAATTCCTAGTCAACGCTAAGCCCTTCGACAACTTTTTTTCTGCCTTCGACCTACTCCAGGTCCATACTTCGAGATTTTCAAGTCACTCAGGTTCTGACTCATGAAATGACACATCTCACATCACGATCTTCACCAATATTTCCTTAATTTAGTATCTATTTGCGTGGTAAAATACACTCTGAAGCAATAAAAGGCTTTATTAGATTTGTTTGACTACTGGTTGTACCATACCATCAAAAATCACATTAACATGAGCGTGGCCGGATTTTATAATCTAATGATAACTAACCCCAAGTGGAGTTGATAAGTGTAAACAGAAATAAAACATATTAAATATAATTTTTTTATTGATGTATCGGATCCAAAGATCACAGCTGAGCTTACTGTGCAAAGGAAAGGAAAATGTCTGTTCATGATGTATCGGATCCAAAGATGTTACTGATAGAATAGATGAGTGTGCGATATACGGAAAGCTGCTCCTGAGCGAGTTTGCAATTTTCTGAAGATCGATGAATATTTGACGTGAGTAAGGATATTGCGAGAAAAAAAATCAGACTGGGCATCATATTTCTCGCTTCTTTTTATTGTAATGAAGAGATTGAAGAGGCTAAGGAATAGGCCGAAGATATGTTGATAGCTACTGGAATATGAGAATATGATGTGCAAAAAGAATTTACTGATATTAAGATATATAATTCAGAGATAAATTAAAGCTGAATTCGACAGATAAATGTAAGTATGAACGGCTATAGACTTTTAACCTTCTTGAGTCCAGTCGGCACCGTGACCCCGTTCTGGAACTCTGGATACGGGTTCGAACCATGCTACGGAAGTCAGAATTGCTTCACAGACTTGCATTTGGATCTTAGTGTTTTTAGTGACAAGCGTATCAAAAAAAAAAAAAAAAAAAAAAAAAAAAAAAAAACCTATCCGGTGGAAAGTAACCAGTAGACTCTATATGACGTTAAGGTGTTAATGTGCTGCTTGTAATATGCTATATAAAAAAATAACTTTTTAATAAACTTGATTTTTGGCACTGAAAAAATGCATGAGTAGTGCTTAATAAAATAATCTGTTTGAAATATCGGAAGGCAAGGACACAGAAGAAACATCCTGAGTAAATTCAGTCTTTAAAAGAATGAGAGAGAGGCTATGCTTGCAAATAGGTGCAGAAATAAAAAGTCCTAGCGTACGGAGAGGTGAGAAGAGAAGCTCATACGCTGCACGTTGAGAGAATGTGTGTGCTGCAATGAAAGAGTAATGCAGAGGAAATGAGACTACGTGCAATGGAGAACAATGCTTTAAATTGAAATAAATAACCTCTCTCTATTTCTTACACATGCACACACGCGCAAAAACACACTAATATATATATATATATACATATATATATGTATGTATATATACATATATTTATGTATACATATAAATATATATATATATATATATATATATATATATATATATATATAATATAAATACATATATATATATATATATATATATATATATATATATATATATATATATATATATATATATATATATATATATATAGACTTACTGCTAGTGCATCAGGCTCTTATAAAAACACTGCAATGCGCCCATCTCTGGTGTACACACTCTCATGTCTACCAGATAATAAAGTACTTTCAATTCAAAGACTTCTTCCACTTCTTCTAATGTGCTCTTTCTAGCTCTAATTCTTATCTTTCCTCCTAATTCTTCAAAAACCATATATTCTCTTCACCTGCAAATTCTCCTTCATCCATTCAATAGAGGCAAACACTCACCTAACACTTTCATCCAGCTCTTTTTTTTATTTGGGTTGCCTTTTTACCAAATAATTTCTTCTAATTTCAACCCTTCTCAGTCAGTACTTACCACGCACATAATTACTTTTATACTTTTCATCTTCTCTCATTCACATTTAGCAAGGCAATCACTTCATCCTTTCCAATTTTGCTTCAGCAGGTACTCCATTACTTTTCCATAATATCTTTTGTTGTGATTTTGTGGTCCTCCCTTTCCTCACCTATTTTGTGTTTTATTTATCTTTCATCTTCCCATCAACCACTATATTTGCTCTCAAGTGCTTAAAGAATCAAGCATTTCCATTCTTTCACCATCCACGTTGACATTATCTGTTGAATATTTCTCGCTCCGATTTATCTTTCTCTAAATTTTTCTAATATGAACTTACATATTTAAGACCACTTTCACACATATCAGTTTTTAAGTTTTTGATTACCATTACGATATAAAATCATTATCTAAAACGCCAGCTTCTCCACACAGTGTTCACAACTCATGAACGTGCTACTATGTATACATGGGTTTTGCTTGATTCCTCTCATCACTTCAGCCTGGGGACATGTTGCTTATGTTTCCAATGCAAACTTTTAACCCGAATTAGTAGTCATTTCATCTACCTATCCTACTACGCTGTTGCTCTCACCGTAAAAGTTCTGTAGTCACTCATGACAAATTTCCTGCTGAACCACTTACATTCAACACCCATCACGTTCATCTCCATCTTTTCTATGTTTTTCTTTTCCTCTAAACTCTCCCACAGTTCTTGCATAACAAAATCAAGGTTCACTCACTACGTCATGTTTTGGTACCTTTCCCTCTTCCAAACAAGCTTTACACTCTTCGTACTGTCTCGCTTTAAACCTATCGCCATCATATGACAGTTTGTCCTTTGAATCCCTGCCAACTCTTTGCACTTTCAACCTTTTAATTGCACTTCTCATGTCTCATGTTTTCGTCAAATCATTCCACTCACAACTGTCCAGACTTCTCATTAATATCTGTACTGGCAATTCCTCTTCACATTTCTCAATAAACTCACGGCATGCGCATTTTTATAGGATCCCTTTGCTCTTGACGACATAACAAATGTATTCACTCAATAAGGTAACAATTTTTCCTCAAAAATATGTGTTGAAATTCACCTGTCAATATTCAGCTGTCACGTTTGTCCCATTCAAATTACCGGGTTGAAGTTCCCATATAACTCTGTTCAATCCTGTTTTCTCTCCTGCGAGATCCCTTTCAACAAAATTCTTTATTTCCCTCATTTCGTAATCCTACCAAGCATTCTTCTATTCCTCTGAAATCAATGTAGTCTAGTCACTATTCTAACACCAAGCATAGCAATTTGTTTTTTATTCAAATAAAGGGGAACGTCTTTTTGCAGTTGCACTTCTATTTGCTGTTGCATTGTCTTCAGCCTCCATTATTTCCAGTATCATTTTTACCAACAGATTTCATTTCTGTTTGTGAAAAGGCAAATGGAAATACGAAATATTGTTTATTAACGTACGATGTGTCTGCAAAGACAGCTATTATGGTGACACATACAAAAGTTCCTCGTTGGGATAGTGGGTTCCGTTCTCAGCTGGCACTCTGCTGGCCGCGAGTTCGAATCTCCGACCGATCAATGAAGAATAAGAGGAATTTATTTCTGGTGATAGAAATTCATTTCTCGCTATAATGTGGTTCGGATTCCACAATAAGCCGCAGGTCCCGTTGTTAGGTAACCAATTGGTTCTTAACCACGTAAAAATAAATCTAATCCTTCGGGCCAGCCCTAGGAGAGCTGTTAATCAGCTCAGTGGTCTGGTTAAACTAAGGTATACTTAACTTTGACACATACATAGACTCATGTCCGGAAATCAAAACACAAACAAGCGCGCATTCGTCTGCATACGAATCGTTACAAAAAACTGGGGATCTGACTTTTTCGATATTTTCCAATTCATTTAATGTGCGTTAAATTATGCAACGCCTTTTCATTGTATGAGGAAAGACGTTCATGGCACCTTTTCCTACACGCGGGGAATTTAATGACGTTAACTCCGAGATTGTTGGCATTTCAAATGAGGAAACTGATAGTCTTCATACATTGCTATAAAGGCTTCTTATGATGTTTGTCAGAAAGATCCATCTATGTTTACTGAGAAAACATAAGTAGATTAATACGTGTGCAGAAAACTAAGCAGGTAATCCCATTAACCAAGAGAGTAAAACTGAAAATATATTAATCTGAAAATGAAAAAGTAAAAAAAATGCGCCGAAGTTTCTTCGGCGCAGTCGAGTTTTCTGTCCAGTGGTGGCCTCACCCACGGCCCATAAAACTCTTAGCCGTGGCCCATAAAACTCGGCCACGGCGGACTGACAGTCAAAGCCGGCACAACAGTTTTCTTTTACAGAAACGTAAAACTAAAGGGATTGCAACATAAAAAGTACAATAAAAATTATTTTTAAAGAATTCTGCATCATTCTCAAAAGATAAGTCAAGCTGCGGATTAGGTCCCTTTACGTTAAATGTTCCCTGTTCGAAAACAGTCTTAAGATGAATATGGAGTTAGCTTTTAAGCATTTAGGATAAACGTTTGATGTACTCAGCATTTGGAATGGCACATTCAACTACTTGTTAATTAAGGTCGTTTATGACGGAGATGAAACCCTCCGCAGGGATTTAATTCTAGAGGCTGGATAATAATGAAGGATTGGCGATGTATTGGATTCGATGCTTTGGGTCGGAGATTAAATTTGAACTGTAGTTTAATGCCTAATTAAGGTGACGAATAACTAGACAATGATAAAATATAGATAGAAATAAAGCTAAGAATTCTGAACGCGTAATAGCTAACTATAAATGGATTAATTCTAACACCTGTAATTGTTTCATTAGAGAAGCGTGTCTTATACTTTCATACTACTGTAATGTTATATATGTTGTTCTTTGCGTAAGATAAATCGACAACACGATAAGCCAAGTCATTTTTTTTTTTTTAGTTTTTTTAATACATTCGTCGAGTTCCAAGATCTATACTTTCTCTCTCTCTCTCTCTCTCTCTCTCTCTCTCTCTCTCTCTCTCTCTCTTCAAAAGTCAAACACAAGGTGGGGGAAGATCTCTCAGAGTATAAGTAGCGCCGAAAGTTCTTTATACAGCAAATGGGAATGAAATTGGACTGCGAACTTGAAGATTTAATTAGAGATTTTGCGTAATGTGAGGCTCTTTAATTAGAGAAATGTTTCACTGTACAATTACATTTCTAATTTACCTGGATCACTATAATTAAAACTTAATTTTATTGCAGCAATTGAAATAGAATTATTATATTATGACCTCCTTTAAATAAATATACTTCTTTGAATTATATCGATCCTAACTCTCCAGTACAAGATAATTTGACATCAATGGACTCTCAAGTGGTTGAATCCATTACAAATTTCGAACTGAAATAACCCCGGAAAGCTACATAGCTTTTATCTCATTATGAATACAAAACATACCTGATATTTACTGAGACTTATGATCTGGAGGAAAGCTTTTGAAGTTCCAGTTGTTGTACCCTCAAAGCTTTGAAATAAATATGCTCTAGATAATTATAGCGTAGACTGTTTTACTGGGATATGCGAGTCTAAATTACTTAGTAGGAATTTTAGCTGTTCCGGAGAGTCAAGAGTGTAATTAGTTTAATGATGGTTACATGAGACAGTTTCAATGGCAGGAGTCATTTAGAGTTTGCGGGATAGACTCCGAGTATATTTATGATTAAAAATTACTTTCTTACTGGTTACTTTTAGAAAGTCCTGGGTTACATGAAAACCTAACTGCACTTACTTCAAATTCTTAAAAGTAAATAAGCCTAAGAATACCGTGGATTAGAAATCTACAGCTCATAGGGATTAGTTATAAAAATTACATAATACTTTGAAGACCTTAAGACTTCAAGATAAACCTGAATTAAAACTCAGTTAGATGATATATAGCATTTTTGTGTGGTAAATGTTTTACAAAACTCATAGACATTAGTAAAACTTTTGTGACATTCATTTAAGTCAAACCACAAATCACAACAGAGGACATGATTAAAATTCATTTACAAAGGTCAGAAAACTATATACATCAAGCTGACAAATGAGGAAGAATCGTCTATGGATAAATATTAAGTTTTGTACAATTTTGGGAGACAATATTTAAAAAAAAAAACATTAAACAGATCTTTAAAGTAAGGAAAGAGCACATGACTAAGAAATGGATAATAAAAGCACACGTAACAATTAATTTAAAGTAAACACAATAAAAGGTAATAAATCATACACTCCATGCCTCAACAAAACATTACAACTCAAGAGTTGATAATCATTTTTTCTGAAAAAAAAAAAAACCCACACACAAAAACATTCTCTGGGTGAAGACTGAGGATGAGTTTTAACCGTCTGGTAAATATTTTAAGTGTAAATTTTGACACTGAAGTTCAATACAGCTCTACTGTTCTTAACGTCAAATCTGGGTTCTCAATACGCTTTCTATATGCCAAACTCTTGCAAAGTCCACATATTTTTTAAGACCTTAATATAAAAAGAAGCATAGCAAAGTACCGAAACAAAGGAGTGTCTATTCCGCAAAAGGAGACGTGGAAGTCTCCCATCTTGCCGTTGTAAATTAAACAAACCACTGACCCACAAATATGTACATCGGGCATCAACCAAAGCATATGCACCATTGGGAATGGAAAATACCTCATATATAATAAAGACAAGATAATGGGTGTATTGATACGCGTCGAGATCATGCTGTTACAAATTTAGAATCACAAACGATGAATATTTACCATTAAATAGAGTCTCATAATACAAAAAATAGATAATTTGACGAAAATTGTAGCGAATCATGTGAATGGTATCGAGGTTAAATAAGTAAAATCGGTTTCCAAATATTTCTATTTCCAGGCCATATATGTTTACAAAATATCAAACTGTGAATTGTCATTAAATTTTATATGAGAGAGAGAGAGAGAGAGAGAGAGAGAGAGAGAGAGAGAGAGAGAGAGAGAGAGAGAGAGAGAGAGAGAAACATATCTGCTTTTGGTGCTAGAGAGAGAGAAACGTATCTGCTTTTGGTGCCAAGTGGAAAGCTCGACTGATATGTACTACACAAATAGTATCGAATAGTGAGCCGATACATAAACTCAATCACCCTTCTAACAAAGGTGACCGAATAACGCAAACTGCTAATAGGTAGTCCATCCTTGGGAGGCTGTTAAAATAACTTCCGGTACAGTACTACGCAAACAAGGCGCCCTTTCAGATTACTACTAGTCACCCACTTTGGAAAATGCTACGTGATCATATCTCTTCAATAACGCCTAAAACGCAACATATTTCATTGTAAAAATGATGCAAAAATTATATACTTGAGGAAGCCTCCACTACTGTATTTTCAATATAAGAAGAACAGATAAGAAAAAGTTAAGTATACCTTAGTTTAACCAGACCACTGAGCTGATTAACAGCTCTCCTAGGGATGGCCCGAAGCATTAGACTTATTTTAAGTGGCTAAGAACCAATTGGTTACCTAGCAATTCCCTTCATTCGTCAGGTAGAAATTGCTGAGTAAAACCTCCGATGTAGCCATATTTTCAATCTTCACAGTACTATATTAATGGGCAACATATACATATTTTCACAACAGAATCCTCGGAGCTGTGACAATCCTCTTCTGTATATTTCTATTTAACCTCCGATGACAAAAAAAAGTAACTCTACTCAAAGATAACCTTTGTAACTTAACCTGGGCTGTCTCTAACACCGACTCTTTCCACCAACAATATAACTATCCTTTCGAGTTTCTGAATAAGCTCGTAATTGTTCGTACTTCACTGAATCTTCTGCCCTACAACTCAACACACTGTGGAAGATGCTTTGATGTTTGTGCAACGTGTATCGGATATGAAAATAGGTATCCTGCGTCTTCTGAGACACCGCACGTGCGTAACCTTGCCACGGTAATTATAAGCGAATTAACATAGAAGGACTGAATTCTGAATTCCTGTTTATTATGCCTAGGATGTTTGATGTGATTCTGTCGTGTTAACTGGAGATCTGTGCGGTTACGGAATATTGTAAGAGATTCTCTTAGAATTCACGTCTGCTAAATAATATACTGCCCATTGCGGTTCTAAGATCAACACCTTGTTGAGGTGTAGTAGCTGAAACTTAGCAAAAAACTGCTCGGAGGTAATGTTGGTACCTCTGTAACCGGTAGGGAGTTTTTGGGTGGCGCAAACCAGCAGTCCCGAAAAAGACAGGACTAGAAAGTCGGTGAGGTTTTACTAAAATGCTCAGGAAACGCACGACTTGCCTCAGGACGGACTATAAACGTAGATAATCCCTAAGGCAAGACGACTGACCAGCTTGATAGCTCACTTGCCGTCTGGTGAGAAAGACGAGAAGTGATGCGTGCGGATGTTGAGGAAGTAAACATTAACTTAGAACTTGAAAGAGAAATTCAAATAATATCATGGTATTCTCTCTTCCTCACATTCTCTGGGTCGACAGTTGACCAAATACGTTATTCAAAACATTGCTGAATTTCTTCATACTGTTGCAGACTTGCAAGCTCACTCTCTAAAAAAAAGAATGTTGAGAAACCGCCAGCAATCGTCTCACTTCAGCCTGCAGCAGCCATACCACTGATATAACTACTTTTGGAGATGAAAAGGGAAAAATCTCACCTTGGATACCAGAGGTCACACCCACAGATAACCCCCTAACAAATGTCTCACATATAATTAATCACAGGAATCCCAAGTGGTCTGTCTTCCACAAAATCATCCCTCATTTGGTTTTATCTGTCAGTAAGAAATGGTACATTTCTTTTGTTCTCTTAAAAACTTATTCCTGTTTATCCCAGTCTTTATTGAATAATTAGTGTATGTGATTCATTACGACGTGCATTTTCAAAATATGATCAAAGAAAAGTTATAGGATAAACAGAAAATCATTATAAAAAAAGTATCAGGACTGCATAAAGTTGCAGGCAAGAGCTGGATTGGGTAAAACTCGTGGCGTTTCACACTGTTGATTCCTTTGAAATTCTTATTCTGTTTGATTGATAAACCACCTGGCTGTTTTTCAGGGAAAGATAGACACAATAAATTCGCTGCATCCTTGATTTAGAATTTCTTCAAGACTTTTTACTCGATTCCATGGCGGTGGTATTTTCACCAGAGATGAAATGCAAGACCATTAATCGAACTTTGGGAAATAACAGGAATTTGGAATTTCACATTCTCTTTTATGATATTAAGTATTAAAGTCTATGTGTTAAAAGACGCGTCTATAGAAAGAACGCGCATTAAAAAAATTTGACAAACTATTTATCTACCAAAAGCATATATGCGAAAACGCTGTCGTGGTAGGATACTGTGAATCCGAACTCTTGGAAATATAGATAAACTTTTGTTTTAGATGTATAAAAAATTTAGTATTCAAAATTACCTGTAAATAAAGTTCTCGTGGGGAGTTTCCTCACCACACCCCTCGTGTAAAAAAAATAACTAAGAAATATAAAACAGCCATTTCAAGTTTCACCGCAATCTCCATTAGACTTTTCAATTCCTAACATTTAATTCACTTACCGAAGTCAGACTGCTTAAGATAACAAGCGGCAATTTCAATCCAGTTAAGGATTATTAATTACGGCACATTTTTTTTTATTCCAAACTTTCCAATTAGGTAAGGCAATTATCCTTTCTTTGTTTAACCTTATGGGATAAAAAGTTTATCGAAATTTTTTTCGTATATATTCACTAATTCTCTTATCTCAAGATATAGGAGCTTCAGTTCAAATATAATTTGTACTTAAAATAAGTGGAATATAGACTGTGAAAAATTATGTTTATTTATTTACAAATTACTTGGGAGATGGGCGAGTCAGGACAGACAGTGGAATACCTCCGTTCAGATTTATAAGTGAGTTTGGATCAGGGTGGCTAGAACTATGCAATTAGTGGATCATATTTTGAAGTACATCAACTCACAGTAGCACGAAGAAAAAAAATAGTTTTTCATTGCCTCTGGCAGACTAGATGACCAAATATAAGAAAGGAGACTGCATAGAACCAAAAAAATGAAGAAAACAAGCAAGATAATAAAAAAAAAAACTATAAAAAAGCACGCCTCTGGCAGGCTGGATGACCAAATGTAGGAGAGGAGACTTCATAGAACCAAAAAAAAATGAAGAAAACAAGCAAGATAATAAAAAAATCTATGAAAAAGCACGCCTCTGGCAGACTGGATGACCAAATATAGGAGAGGGGACCACACAGAACCAGAAAATTGAAGAAAACAAGCATGATAATAAGAAATTATAAAAAAAGTACGCCTCTGGCAGACTGGATGGCCAAAGAATAGAAAAGGACCAGCAAAATAAAGAAGGCAAGCAAGATAATAAAAGAAATTATAGATAAAACGACGCATGAGGTGGTATCAACATCTTGATTCAGATTTTCATAAGAGGAGGCGGGGAATTTACTTGTGCCTTTGCCTGTCCCCTGAAAAAGGCTTATACGTAGCGCATGCCCATGGGAATGCTGGTAATGCTAAGCCCTTCCAGTTCTCTGGATCGCTATTGTTCTTCACTCAGCTGCCAGTTTCTCATAATGGAAAGCACGGAGAGAAGAGACAATCTTAAATTTAAGGTGGCTTTGCACTAGCCTAAGCCCTGAAATTACAGTAGTATGAGGGGAAAGAATTAGCTCACTAAGTATACCTTAGTTTAAGCAGACCACTGAGCTGATTGACAGCTCTCCTAGAGAGGGCTGGCCCGAAGGATTAGATTTTATTTTACGTGTCTAAGAACCAATTGGTTACCTAGCAACGGGACCTACAGCTTATTGTGGAATCCGAACCACATTACAACAAGAAATGAATTTCTATCACCAGAAATAAATTCCTCCAATTCTCCATTGGCCGGTCGGAGACTCGAACGTAGGCCAGCAAAGTGCTAGCCGAGAACGGTACCGACCCGTCCAACGAGAAACTAATAGGTTAACTTAAGTATACCTTAGTTTCACCAGACCATTGAGCTGATTAATAGCTCTCCTAGGGCTGGCCCGAAGGATTAGAATTATTTTACGTGTCTAAGAACCAATTAGTTATCTAGCAACGGGACCTACTGCTTATTGTGGAATCTGAACCACATTATAGCGAGAAATGAATTTCTATCACCAGAAATAACTTCCTCTAATTCTCCATTGGCCGGTCGGAGACTCGAACTCGGGCCTAGCAGAGTGCTAGCCGAGAACTCTGCCGACCCGTCCAACGAGGACCTGAAACTAATAGGGGCAGGTGAAAAGTATTGGGCGAGGGTAGATAGAGGTTTTTATCAAAGTTTGCTGGTTTTGGGGAATTCCAGGGTGACTACGTGTTCAAGTTTGATATTAGTGGGTTGCATGACTGTGAAGACAAAATAAGAGGTAAGACTGTTGGTCGTGCTGATGGAGGAATCATGATAAAATGGGAGAAAAGAAATTGGGTTGAATTATGTCTTCTGCATCATCGTCTGCCACCTAAAAAATGAAATGCTTGTGTTTGTGCGTGTAGGCGTAGGACTTCCTAAATCAAGGTAAATATCAATGGATCAATATCACATAGAAGCGTCAATGAGTCAGATAATTTATCCTATCCCTTTTTTGGTTTTCTGTGAAAGAAAACTGTGTCTGTCCGGCCCCACTTTTTCTGTCCGCCCTGAGATCTTAAAATCTACCAAGGCCAGAGGGCCGCAAATTGGCATGTTGATCATCCAACCTCCAGTCATCAAATATACCAAATTGTAGCCGTCTAGCCTCAGTAGTTTTTATTTTATTTAAGGTTAAAATTAGCCATAATCGTGTGTCTGGCAACGATATTGACATGCCACCACCAGGCCGTTGTTAAAGTTTCATGGGCCGCGGCTCATACAGCACTATACCGAGACCACCGAAAGATAGACCTATTTTCGGTGGCCTTGATTATAAGCTGTACAGAAAACTCGATTGTGCCGAAGAAACTTCGGCGCATGTTTTATTTGTTATCATTCTGTATACTTACAGTTAAGCAGTCTTTTCAGTTTATTTTAGATGCGAGAAGACGCCAAGTACACTTAGTCAAGATATTTACTCAAGTAACTTTCACCTAACATTACTGTTTAAGTGTAATAAAAATCCACAATTATATAGTAAAAATATATTACTGTGTAAAATAAACAAATACTTTCGAACACTTGAACGGTGGGTGTTCCTCATCAGGTAACGTAACGTTAGCACTGATGAGGAACACCCACCGTTCAAGTGTTCGAAAGTCTTTGGTTTATTTTACATAGTAATATATTTACTATACAAATGTGGGTTTTTATTACACAGATTGTTTTTCACGAAATTGTGAATCTCTTAGCATTACTGTTAAGCTAATACTTCAAGTTGAGTTACACCTGGACACTACCTCAGTCTCAGTGCTTAGGCCTAATATAGTTTAAACTTACGCGGGCGCTATTACCCTTACAAACAGGCCGTAATGAAGAAAACTTCAAGAAAAAATTTCAGCAATTAGAATGAAGACAAAACTTCAGTTATTAGAAGTAAGGTCATTACAAAACTCGAACGATCACAAAACAGGACAATCGTGAAGGAAGGAACACGAACAAGTATGGAAAAGACGATTGTGATCATACGCGAACTTATGTATAACGGGAGACAAAAAAAAAAAAAAAAAAAAAAAAAAATATATATATATATATATATATATATATATATATATATATATATATATATATATATATATATATATAAAGACAAAATCCACGAAGGAAAGAGAAACACTGGAGCGCTGCAAGGCCTTCCGCCTAATCGTCCTTCACTTAGGAGACTGAAGAAATATAAAAGTAAGTTTACAAAGAAAACTCATATAAATGACATCTGCCATTTATATGAGCTTTCTTTGTAAACTTATATTTATATTTTTTCAGTCTGCTAAGTAAAGGACGATTAGTCGAAAGGCCTTGTAGCACTCCACTGTTTCTCTTTCCTTCGTAATTTTGTTTTTATTTATATATTCATCACGTTCTATACTTTCGTGATTCAGTTATACATACATACATACATACAGTACATACATACATACACACACACACATATATATATACATATACAGTATATATATATATATATATATATATATATATATATATATATATATATATATATATACACACACACACACACACACACACATATATATATATATATATATATATATATATATATATATATATATATATATATATATATATGTGTGTGTGTGTGTGTGTAATGTGTTTATATACAGTATATACGGTATATATATACGAGACATCACCGACGTACATCTAAGGTGAATTAAGCAAATGACAAAGAGAAGCGCAAAACACGATATTTAAGAGTCCGAATTCGTGGAAATGTGGGTTGCCCATGGAGAAACGGACGTTAGCTTGCCATTTGAGTCATAACCGTCAAAGGGAAATGAGCTACTGATGCGTAATGGCAAATGGCGAAAGCGTGCACAGACGGACAGCAAATGACTTCACGGAAGATTTTGCATGGAGGGAAGTTTAACAATTCTAATGTATTTCATGGAGCGAGGGAGACGATCAAGGGGAAAATTTAACACAGGAAACGTGAGCAACTAAATTCGTTTGAAATTTATGCATGAGTAACAAGTAGTTAAGGATTATTTTATGAAAAATTTAGGCTGTTAACCTAAGCACTGGGGCACTTTTAGGCCTTTCAGCACTTAGCACATGAAAAGAGGAAGCTGGAGTGGTTGGACAGCAAGTTAAAGAGATCCAGAAAATAAAGGAGATGAAGTACAAAGTTACGTATACCTTAGTTTTACCACACCACTGAGCTGATTAACAGCTCTCCTAGGGCTGGCCCGAAGGATTAGACTGATTAGACTTATTTCACGTGGCTAAGAACCAACTGGTTACTTAGCAACGAGACCTACAGCTTATTGTGGAATCCGAACCACATTATAGCGAAAAATGAATTTCTATCACCAGAAATAAATTCCTCTAACTCTTCATCTGCCGGCCGGAGACTCGAACTCGGGCCTACCGAGTGCTAGGTCACAGCTCTACCGACTCGCCCAACGAAGAGCTTGAGACGAAGTACAAGGAAATAAAGCTGGCCCTAGAAGAAAGCCGCACAGTTACTCATGAGGAGTAATAGTTAAACAGGCTGGATAGCAAGACTGAAGACTGGCAGGGCATGAAGGAAAAGTAAAAGGCTAAAAAGTGGGTGCAGGAAAGTGTCGAACGAACGCTACAAACACCCTTTACTGATGACTGTGGGGTAAGATAAAGATTAAATTATATTAACTTTGAAATCAAACCTTTAAATAATCTTCTAACATTAGCGCGGAAAAGGAATAAGGCCAGATATCCACTTGAGGCCGAAGATGAGACGAAAATTGATAAGACGGCACTAAACTTTACCTTCAGAAATAGATGGCGAATTACAATTAACGCATTGTATTGAACATGGGGGCGGAAGACAAAATGACTGGAATTTAATTTCACGCTTGACTTAATCAAGATCATTTTTAAAGTTAAGTACTTGAAAGTGGCAAATCACAGTTACAAACGCCATGTAAGAACGACGACAATGACCTTAATTTGTACAAAAAATAAAATCGCCGATACATCGAGGGAGAGAAAAACGGTCGAAACTCAAGACTTAGAGAGAGAGAGAGAGAGAGAGAGAGAGAGAGAGAGAGAGAGAGAGCTGGGTGCAGGGGTTGGTGGGGGGATGAGATTTAGCTGACAAATCAAGCTATATCCAAGAGAAAGCTTACTGAAGATGGTGGATATCAGAAATAGTAACGAATCCTAGTATGGAAAAAGTACATTTAATCCATTCATGGGTAACTGCCTCTTTGAATACTTTATAAACATCCTAATATCATATAGTGCCTATATGTGCAGGATCCAGTATATCTTAACATTTATAAAGACTTCGTGTAATTTATGGAATGGAAACTTGACCTTCTGGTCTAAGGGATTCTAAGGACAAGAATTTTAAAGGCTTTATAAGTTCATCTTAAGTCAGTGAAGATCAAAAGTTTTTGGGGACGTCTTCAGTAATCTTCACTATCGACCACATAGCAGAGAGAGTTCACGGGAAACTTTAGCATTACTGGATAAGGAGAACTTTATTTCAGTGCATGACATTGCAGGAAAGCTTATACCAGGTGATGATGTTGGAACCATCAGAATAAACTGCCTAATATGGGTCATTGCACCAAATGTCCTTTTGGGTTTTGTTTATGGTGTTCACTGTGTGGGCATGATTTCTTGAAAGACAGTACAAGTACTCCACGCATAACCCAAGGAGGATAAGGTTCTAATAATGGAAGAAATGTTATGTTTACATTTAGTGACTCCAAAGTTCTGTTGGCTCTAATTAAGAATTGTTGTAGACGAACGTTTATAATAATGTTTCTTAGACTAGCAGTTTGTATGGTTACTTAGTCGTGGTAAAGAAAAATATGGTTCACCACTTTCGACAGCTTTAATTAGGGAGGAGTTGACTATTCAGCGGAAGATTTTGAGCGCTTCGTTAGAAACTGAATTCAGGCTTTTTCCAGATTTTATGGTGTTGCGCCCTATACAGGATTTTGTTTCCTTAGTCTTAAATACACCAGACAATGCCTTTGTATAATACCAAGGTAGATCCTTCAGGTACCAAGTTATAAGTGATAGTTTTGTTTTTATTAGGTTTAATGGCAAAGGCATCGATGTGCAATCTGTTTTCGCTGTGCTTGGTAACTGATCTGTGATTTTGATTATTGCAAAGAGGAACAATGTGCCAATGAAAAGAATGTCATGCGAGATGACATTTTTCGGTTTTTATTTGTCTTAATAAATATGATCTATTCCCACCCGAAAATTGTGCTTGTTAGGAGTTCTATTTATTAATAAATGTAGGCGGGATTGAATATTTCCTCCTGAGCGAATCATTTAGCCCCTGGTAGAGAGTATACTGTAATGAAATTACGCAGCGAGAGTGCATTTAATTGCAATGCCTAGTGATGCGCAATATACAAACTTTTGCATGAGATGAAACTTTCTTAGCTTTCTTGTAAAATTATATCCAGTATTTCTGTAATACATATACTTTACCATAACAAGGAAATTTCTGTACGATATTACCAAAATGTGGTAATATACAGTCGTAAATGATATTTTCAATATATACACCGTGCTTTTTGTTCTCCCTCCCCTACCCCGATCTCTCTCTCTCTCTCTCTCTCTCTCTCTCTCTCTCTCTCTCTCTCTCTCTCTCTCTCTCTCTTTCAACAGGTTTCTCACATCCTCATGCTTAATGAACTTCCTCCCATTCTGTAAATTCCTCTGTGCGAGCGTTTTCCTGAGTAAGCTACTGTACATTACATTACGCATCTCAACCTTAATCATGTTCAAAACCCCACTGTTGCAATTTACTTTCAGAAAGTTCGCTTACTTTCAAATATCAAGTCTTCATTCGTTCCAACTTTCGTTTCTCCCTCCGTTCCCCTTTGCGGTTGTTCTGTTTCCCCTTATTCCCTGTCGCTGATTTTTCACAACTCAATGATCTCGACCAAATTCCCCGACAAGACCTGTTCTCCTGGGAAGGATTAAATAGGGGCCAAGGCTTTTTCCGGCAAACTTTCCCGAGAGGTCTTACATACTGAGTTGCCTTCTCTTATTAGATTTATTTTACATTTCCCTTAAGCCAGGTGCATTCTGATTTGAAGGCTTTGTTGAATTGCTGATATGCGTACAAAAATACGTACTGACTCACTAAATAGATAGATGGCTTTGTTGAATTGCGGATAAGCGTACAAAAATACGTACTGGCTCACTAAATAGATAAATAACTACATCAAACACATGTACGACACAATCAAAAGATGCTGGGGGATATACAACCACTATATAGCAAGTAAAATGGCAATGCAAATAAAACTCAGAAAATGACGCGATGATAAGTGCTTCAGGTTTTAATTAACTGAGATTCAGCTACGCTAAATTTCATGTTTACTGCTTCGTTTCTAACGTTTTTTTTTTTCCCAAGGACATATTTATCATCTACCATTTCACACAGAATTTCCTGCTTATGTTTTTCAGGTACAGTGTGTGTGTGTTGACACAACCATGGTCTGTAATAAAGTAAATATTATCTGATTAATATCTAAACAGCCTTAGTCTTTGGACTTAGTACTAAAACATTTTTTTATATCTTAGTCTAATGAATTACTTTACTTAAAAAGGAACGTTAAAAAATAATGCTATCTAGTTCGTAGTGGAAAATAAAATAACTGATTTGAGAAAGACAATTTTTACAGATTGTAGCTCAAAGGCTTTTTTTAAAGGCTTTTTATCAGTAGCAGAGATCTGCAGCTTTCTCTTCAATTGCCTTCATTACCACTTACACGTGCTTCCTCAAAACTGGGAATGCCTTCTTCACATACATGCAGAACTGAAATTTACCATTTTGTGAAAAAATCTGTGCTTTCTTTATCAACTTCTCGTAAGTGTTTACAGTACAGTATTAATGATATTTCATCTCACTAAGTTTACAACTGTACCAGTGGATTACATGTAACCAACGAAACTTGCGTTTAATAATATGTTTATTAATACGAATGAAATATTAGGATGAGGGCCACTAACCACTTGCTTTGACAATAAACAAATCATATATGATGAAGTTCCTTAATGTAATTTCGACAGCGGTATTAATTTCTATATTTAAATCATGAGTTAGGTAATATGATAATAAGAATAATTAACAACAATGTTTGGTGATAAATAGAAAACTATATAGGATTCCTGTAAGGGTGTTAAATTTCTATTGCTAATAATGCTTGTATGCATGTACTGTACTTACAGGAACCAAAGTAGTTAAAGTAGTTGTTCGTATATGTGGCATAATGTCGGGCCCTAGATCCGTGAGAGATTGATGAAGCCAAGTCGTAAGAATGTGCGTCTTGCTCTTTCCATTCTCTCTCTCTCTCTCTCTCTCTCTCTTACCACCTCTGAGCAGGGAGGTTCCTCTCACGGTACATCTGGACCGTGGTACCTCTTAAGAACGGTTCAGCCACCTGGACCCCCACCCCTCTTCCCCACTCGCCTGGATGAATTTGGGTACGTTGATGGATAAATTCACTATATGGGTTGTTTTTGAGTATTCTAATTATAACAAAGGAGAGGAACACTGTAAGACAAAATGGATATTATGTGTTCCCTCCTGAAATGACAGCACATTTAATAGAAGGCACATATATATACGAACCTGTCGACTTCTAATCGGCTGAACGACTCAGATTTTATAAAACCAGTGTTCTGAATAACTCAGGCCTATTGTCAGGAATGGGGACTCATAAACCCCGCAGACCTATCCATAAAGGCGCCTAGTATTGATCAGTATCTCACTGTCGCCACGAATCATCCTGGTGTCGCTTCGATGCAATATCAGCAACCAGCGCTCAATAACAAACAACAAATGACACAATTACACCTGAGGTACACTGATGGGGTGTAGAGGGAAAAATCACACCGAAAGCAACTGGAAAGAAATATTCCAGTCCACAAGAAAATAAGTGCAGTTGATATGGGCAGAGAAGCATATATGGTACTATCGGGAGGCGAACACTATTTCATGTGGGAAAAAAATTAAGTATACCTTAGTTTTACCAGACCACTGAGCTGATTAACAGCTCTCCTAGAGAGGGCTGGCCCGAAGGATTAGACTTAATTTACGTGGCTAAGAACCAATTGGTTACTTAGCAACGGGACCTACAGCTTATTATGGAATCCGAACCCATTATAGCGAGAAATGAATTTCTATCACCAGAAATAAATTCGTCTGACTCTTCATCAGCCGGCCGGGGAATTGAACTCCGGCCCATCGAGTGACAGTCCGCAGCTCTACCGACTCACCAGCAAAGAGCTATTCATGTGGGAAAAAATATATAGTTTGCACAGTACAATAATGATACCAAAAGCCGTATTTTTTTCAGAAGGGAAATGATATATTGCAAATGGTAGAAAATTTATATGCAAACCATAATGCAACGCCTATTGGAATAGATTGTATTCCTTGAGTTTGAAATCGAAAATTTTCGGCGAGATTTTTTTTTGTTCTGTCAGCTTATTCACCAAAGCAAATAAAAAGTGATACCTTCTTATTGTCTTGATATCGGATGGGACAGGATTTTTCTACCTTTTGCCCTGAGGGATAGACTGGTAAATTGATCATCACGTATCAGCGGACAAAAATAATTGTAACATTGGCCAAATATTCCGAGTTCTTCGTTTCCGGTAGTAAACTAATCCTGTTTTAAGGGAATGCATAAAAAAAAAATATCTGAATTCTAGTCAAATCTTGACCATGGGTTTGTTGTATAATTCCAATCCGACATAATGACGTCATAAATGATAGGCTGAGAAAGTATCAGGTTTCATATATAAAAGATTTTCCTTCGATACGGATATCTGGACAGATAATGTATCGGATTACTAATGGTGCACCGAGTATCATTACTCGTACTGACCACTAACCGGAAACTCTTTTCTCTTTCAGCATATAATCATAATTTCATTTTATTGTTATTTCTTATGGTATTTTTTTTTTTAATTCTGATTTATGGTCTGGTATAACACCTAGCTGGGTCGAACAGGTAAATATTTATAATTTTAAGAAATGCAGAATGACATACATCGTATGCTCCCTGAGGACACCCGTTAATTGTACCGTAGGTGACTTTGCCATTTGTTAGTTGCTTCCTCTGCTAATGCTCAAATTCTTTTTTCTGTCTACTTACTTTCCTATTTATTTTTCAGTTTCTACAATTACTATGAAAATGAGGAGGTAAAAATGGGAGGAAAATATGCAAGTGAAAGACGGTTTTAAGAATAAAAGCCAAGAAATTTGCATAAACCTGTTTTGTTTAGTTCAGCTTTCACTGACAGAAACTACGGTTATTGGTGAATTCCTTCCAACTTGACCGATGATATAAAGATCTACGCATGTGGTTTAACGATTCTACTTTGCAGATGGTTTCTTTTCTTCACTCTCATTTCTTATATCTCTCTTTTTATTTTCTAGGTAAGTTTCTTCAGTCACTGATCAATAATAATAATAATAATAATAATAATAATAATAATAATAATAATAATGAAGGAAAAAAACCAAAGTTGTGTAAAATCAATTATATTTAAAAATGAAGCTCTACAGAGAGATTTCAAGAATCGTATACATTCTCCAAAGCTCTCTCTAGAGTTTTATTTTTAAATATACTTGTACAGTTATACAACTGTGGATTTGTTTCTCCATTTTAAGACTCATGTTACTGCGAGTATTTTCCAATGACAATAGTAAGAGAAGGTATCTCATCACTATTATCTTTCCTTATCATCAGATTCGGAACTCTCGGAAGTAGCAAGGATGTTTTTATGATCCAAAATAATAATAATAATAATAATAATAATAATAATAATAATAATAATAATAATAATAATAATAATAATAAATCAAATCTACGTCCATTTCATCACTATTCCCTTTCTTTATCATCAGATTCCTAACCACCGGACACATCCTCATTGGACGGGTGGGTATCGTTCTCAGCTAGCACTCTGCTGGTCCCGCGTTCAGTTCTCCGACCGGCCAATGAAGAATTAAAGGAATTTATTTCTGGTGATAAATATTCGTTTCTCGTTATAATGTGGTTCGGATTCCACAATAAGCTGTAGGTCCCGTTGCTAGGTAACCAATTGGTTCTTAGCCACGTAAAATAAATCTAATCCTTCGGGCCAGCCCTATGAGAGCTGTTAATCAGCCCAGTGGTCTGGTTAAACTGAGGTATGCTTAACTTAACCACCGGACACGGAAAATAAAGTCGCTGTCCATATTCGTACCTGGGCAAAATCTGGGTATTAGAAAATTTATGTAGGTCAAGCAAAGGCATTATGTCCGTATTCAAGAGAAGATCGCCCGGCAACAACCTCAAGTCACCAGATCGTGCTCATGGGAACCCCGGGTACAAATCCACACCCTTCCACCTCATTGTTCCAGGAGCGTTCGAACTTGTCCCAGGTGATTCCAGCACCTTTGTTGCTCTCTATACGCGTCACCCAATCAAGTAGGCTGATTGGGAATTAGGGATAACGTCTTTACACAGAAAGCTAATCACCAGTTGTCTTGAAATCTATCAGTCAGTTCCAATTATTATCGTAATTACGAATCGTTTGCAAATACATGGTCTCTACTGCACAGTATATTACGATCATCATCCAGGTACGGAGGAGGGTGCAACTATCCCTGCTTCTCCAGTTAGCTATAAATAGAAATAATTAACTGCTTTTAATTATTTTCGAATTATTTTTGTTCGCAAAACTTTACCATCCTCACTATATTCGAGCTAAGTTTTTTCAGGGGTTAGGTCATAAGGTTTGTTTTTGTTTTATCTTGTTCGCATTTATATAAAGGCAATATAGACAAAAATCAGTTACCATCTGTTAACCGTGAATTTAAAACTGAACGAAGTAACGCCCTTTAACAAACACCAGAATTTTTGTTAACGAACGAATATATAATAGCCTAACTGAGCAAAATGGGTAAAAAAGCTTAAGATTTCTAGGTCAAAAGCTAATTTTCAACTCTTCTTTTAGACATAATAGCAAAAACTAAATTTTAAGGCCTCATTACCTGTTACTATAATATTAATTTAAAATGAGAAAGTGACACCTAAAATTTTCGAACCAAAAAATACCCTATGATGAACTATAACAGTAATCTACATTTCCGGGAAAAAAACAGAAAAATCAACTTAGAAGGCATGATGGCCAATCACTTTAGCTTCACGTGATTTGTATGGTCTCGTCAATGTCATGTTCATATCAAAAAGATGACAAGTTTCCTATCTTCAAGAGGGATGCAACATGGAACTCATTATCCCCGCAAGACTTTTCAGGGCATTTAAGCCTCACGTTTCGCAGATTTGATTTTGTTATGCCGAGTCAGCTAAAAAAATACACTTAGCATCCCCGTTTAAACGAGAATAAACTCGAACTTTCGCCGTAAATCTTGTCAGCTTTTTGTGAGAGATTAAAGTGGTTTGCACAGCTGGTCTGCTCCTTACTTTGTTGTAACTTGAACCTATGAAAAACAATAGTAGCTTTGCTAAAGGACTTACTATAGGTCCTGGTATGAACGCATAGAAGGTAATAATGCATATGAGGTTACGGCAGTCCTCTTGTATACAATTACAACATACTTTTGGTTGTATTTTTGTGTTTAACGATCGTTGCCTCTTGGAAAAATTTGCTACGAAGCAAGAAAAAAATAATGAGAACATCATGGCATAAAGTCAAGTAACTGGAATCAAGACAGAAAAAAGACTGTTGCATTATCACACTGCAATATTTGTCCTCGTCCCCTTGCACTTCCTTTAATTAACATTAAACCCGTATGTTAATATATTTTGCAATTATGCTATATACAGCATTCACATCAACTCTATTACCTTGAAACCCCGACACTCAAAGGCGAGCTTCGTGCTGCCGTAAGGTAGGCAAGTGAAAATGGCAAAGCTGTTTGATGAAAAATATGGTTTATATTTCTTACTAAATCCCTGGCTCTGTTAAGATGACATTAACCATGAATAATAATAATACTATTACATGTTTAAACGTATGAATAGTGCTATTTATTACAGAATCTTTATTACTCCATGATCCTGTTCTTGTGAATATCATTATCTACTTTATGAGAATTTAGAATTCAGATGTAATTCTACTGTAATTGTTACTCTATCTCAAACTCAAACTCTGCAGACGTCCATCGTGCCATTCAGATGGTGTACAGCTGGCATTTAGCATCCGCAATTAATTTTCCTTTCATGAAACTTCAAGCTATTATTTATCGCCAAATTTTGGATAATATAGTTAGGTTTAGCCAACAAAGTCTTCAATCAGATATTATTTATAGTCATTGTTTAAAATAAAAGTTGGACATTAAATATTTAATACTGCCCTCTCAGGCATGCCTGACTACTTTTCGGTGACCATAAACCATTAAGGTACGTAGCCTCTATAGTGTGGGACTTATAACGCCTGGTACCCCCTCCCGACTGTAATGCTACCGGAAATAATTACAGCACTCTACATTTTACGCACTGCTCTAGAGACCTATTATTAACAGCAAGGCCATGAGAGACAAGGTCTACCCAACTGGGTGGAGTCGCCTCCCACCTAGGGTAGCTACGTAGGCGATGACGTATCTTAGAGGTACCGGCTCATTACGGCAATTCATCTGCTGACGCAATAAGTAGGTAGACAAAGCTCCACCTGCATGGGGGTTGTTGGGAGGAAGTGGGTAGACCTTCTCTTTTTCTTGGCCTTGATAAACAATAGTTCTGAAGCATTTACTAAGGATCTAGCGTAAAACAAGCTAAACTGGCAGCGTCAAAATTAACTGCAGTTGGGAAATTGCAGCACTGGGTACCGAAGAAGAAGGAAGCCTTATTTTCTTGAATTAAATTTATTTTAAATATTAATTTTTACTAATGTTATCGTGAAAAGTGAATGGAATGGTATCAAAGTTGGTAGAAATAGCACAACCCCGACAGCCATGCAATGGCGGGTGTAGAATAAAAGACAAAACAATCATTTCATTATTTTATGAAATTTGTAAATAAATTTTGCCAGGCGGTACTTGAAAGGAAACCAAGAAGCGAAGGAAAAAGATATCAGACAGCTAAATTATCTAATATTATAAAGACGAGAGAAAAAGTATCAAAGCCGTTTAGCATGCAAATTTCTGACGTCTGAACAACGGGAACATGTGGATAAATACCAAAAAAAAATATATATTTTTCTATTTAATTTTATTTAATTTTGAAGAAAAGAAATATTATATAATATTCTGGATCCAACTCAAACCCTCTGGCGAAATGCAGTGGTACATAAGAATGATCGAGAAAGCAGTTCAGCCCCTTACATGTCATCTACCCCAATTCCAGCACGACTCTTTCCTCACTCTGGGCGCTTCGATTCTTTGTTTTTTTTGTTTCTTTCAAATTCACAATTGATCCCTGATCCTCTTTATCTGCCGAGAGCAACCAGATTCACTGACCAGCAGCACCAATATGCAGAGGATGTCGTGCATGCAGTTGGAATTTCGGAATTTCAAGCGAAAATGCAATGCGTTATTACCGTAATACTATTCATTTTAATACATTTTTATTAAGTCATTTTCTTTAATGAGTGGGATCTCTCCTTTCTGTATTTCACTTATTTCTTCCTAACGAGCACCATATTCTTTGGAAGCTTAAATTTCAAGTTGGTGGCCGCTACGGGCCTGTTCCATATGAATACGTTTCATCTACTAAATAACAATAATAATAATACGTGTATAAAGAGACATAAAATGCCGATACTGTAGTAAGGTGCTCTAGAACTTATGTAAGCAATATACCTCTCAGTTCTCTCTCCATCGTTACTCGTTGCATTTGAATTGCACCTATGAAGACAGGTTAAAGTTCTGTGTCCTGAGGGCAGATTTTTTCTTGGACCTCAATGATATCATGATGTTCTTGCAAATCATTCCTTCAATTCATTAACGTAAAAAATAAGTGGTTCTTAGCACTAGCTGACTTTATGAAAATAGGCAGGTTTCAGTAGCCTATACGCGCATGAAGTACTTAAGTGCGATATATCAATTTCTTTTTGCCTTAGTAAATAAAATTTTCTTTTTATTTGGAACTTTACGCCGAAATTTATTCATGAGAAAGTTCGACAAAAGCCTTATCCATTAAAGAGAAAAATCATAATTATAACTTCTTTCTTATACAAGTTTGATAACTTCTCAGTAGAGGGCTTTCTTGTCCGAAGTGTTGGATTCCTTTACGGCTGTTTCCAAATATTTTAAATGATATATATTTTTTTGCAATTATTGTTTACTCAGATATTGTATGTTTATAGTGTTGACTTCATAGATTGCAACACTTAGCATCTATTATAATTTGGAGGTTTAATATCATTAATTTTTCATTAGCTATTAAAAAAGTATTCGCAATTATCCGTACCACAGCAAATATGTAAATTTAATTACTCAGTGCTGATGGATCACTATAATATTCTTACCAGATTTGCAAATGGGGAGCTGTAACTTTATTGTTCCAATATTTAAAATTGAAGCTAATGAGGTGGCAATCTCTCATTGACATTTAACGATCATAACGTCAGAACTGAACATCTTTATCTGATTACGCTTAACAACAAATCATCGGGAAAACAGGTCAAATCACCTAGAATGAAAATGTTCATGTGAGAAGACTCAGCTTTCACAAATTTTACGTAAACAGGTCCAAATAACAAAGCGTTTATTGGGAATTTATCACTCTGACCGGTTAACTCACACAGAAAATGGCAATTTCCTTTGGTTTATAGGTCTGGAAGATTTTCATTTGCAAGGTGAAGTGTTCCAAGCTCTAGTTATATTAAAATTCTGTCATACTTAACGAGTATATAAACTAGTGTAAAAAATATAGCATACATGAAATCATTTTGCTGCTAGGAGGTAAGTAGATATAATATGGTTTCAAGAGATTTTTTCAGCATTTATCCAGGTATTACTGTGGTAACTGTCCCCTGTATCCAGAAATTACTGTACTAACTGCCCCTTTTATCCAAATATTACTGTACAGACCGTCCCACTTATCGACATATTACTGCGGTGACTGTCCAATTTATCCAGGTATGACTGTGTTGACTGTCCCATGTATCCAGACATTACTGTATTGACTGTCACTATTACCCAGGTTTTACTGTAATGACTGTCCCATTTATCCAGTTATTACAGTGGTGACTGTCCCATTTATCCAGGCATTCGTCTACTGACTTTCCCATTTATGCAATTATTACTGTACTGACTGTCCCTTTAACCCAGTCATTACTATGGTGACTGTCCCATTTATCCAAATATTACTGTACTGTCTGTCCCTTTTATCCACATATTACTGTGGTGACTGTCCCTTTTATCCAGATATTACTGCGGTGACTGTCCCATTTATCCAAGCATTATTGTATTGTCTGCCACTTTCATCCAGGTATTACTACGCTGACTGTCCCTTTTATCCAGATATTACTGCGGTGACTGTCCCATTTATCCAAGCATTATTGTATTGTCTGCCACTTTCATCCAGGTATTACTACGCTGACTGTCCCTTTTATCCAGGTATTGTGGTGACTGTCCATTTCATCCAGACAATACTGTGGTGATTATCCCCCAAATATTACTGTGGTGACTGTCCCATTTATCCAGTCATTACTGTTCTGTCTGTGCCTTTTATCCAGGCATTAATTTGCTGACTGTCCCTTTTATCCAGGTATTACTGTGCTGACTGTCCATTTTATCCAGATATTACTGTGGTGACTGTCCCATTTATCCAGGTGGTATCACTGTGCTGTCTGTCCCTTTCATCCAAAGATTACTGTGCTGACTGTCTCTTTTATCCAGGTATTACA